>NC_067398.1:692295811-692465811 GCF_016432865.1 Antechinus flavipes
CTCTCTCTCTCTCTCTCTCTCTCTCTCTCTCTCTCTCCCTCCCTCCCTCCCTCTCTCTCTCTCCCTTTCCTTCCTTCTCTCCCTCCCTCCCTCTCCATCTGTCTGTCTCTGGCTTTCTTTAAGATTCAGTTCAAGTACTACTTTCTATCTGGGGCCCTTCCTGATAATCCCCGGATTGCTAAGCAAAAATAGTGGAGTCGTTTGCCATTTCCTTCTCCAGCTCAGGAGGAAGCTGCGTCTCCCTGACTCCGGGAGTCTATCCCCTGCACTGTAGCTGCTCCAGGGCAGTCGGGCTGGCACCAGCCGTGCCCCTGCTTTCTCATCCTGAGCAGATCTGAGATCTGTAAATACTGCCCGGGAACCTACTACGGGCGCCGAGAGGGCCTTCCTCTGAATGTCACAACACGGATACTAATAACAGCCATTTATTGATTGTTGTGTTTTCAGGTCTGCCAGGCGCCTTACATCTCCTGTGTGGCGGAGTAAAGAAATGGCAAGGTGACGGACTGGGCCGCTCCGATTAAACTCCTGGCCCCAGTCTCCCTGTCCCGTCTTACCCACTTCTCCGGCTGTGTTCTACAAAGCGGCCCTCTCGCTGTTCCACATGCAGGGCAAAGCCTCTTCCCCTCTGGCATAAGCTCTCTCGGCACATTCCCTTTTCTCTAGTTTCTCTAGTTTCCATCAGGATCCAGCTCAAGCCCCGCTTCCACGTGAAGCTTTTCTCATTTCCCCGCTGTTGTCTCTCCACCCTCACCCCACCCACCCCCCAGTCCCCAGCGAATCCCTTTTGTCCATTTGATGAGACAAATTCTTTTACGCTGCTTTTGTAAACCGATCACCTGGCACGTGGATGGCACGTGATAAGCATTTAATAAATGTTTGTTAAGTGACTGACCCCACTGGCTACCAGAGACCCGGTGAAATCCCCCCAACGGGGGGAGCCTTGGCCCTCCGAGCAGGCAGATGGGGTACACGGCCACGGGAGACGCAAATGCACAAGGGGCCTGGGAGGCACGAACGTGGGCTCACCTACATGTAAGGGACTCAGAGGGGCCTAAAACGTGAGGGCGGCATTGAGAGCCCCGAGCACCTGGCTCCTCCCGTTCTGTCTCCCCCTCGCTTAGCTCGGGCAACCCTGGCTCCCCGAAAAGCAGGGATGCTCTTTCCTGACACTCTCAGAACTCCCTTCTTAAAGTGGTTTGTATCACCGGCGGACACTATTATTTTCCCTTGGGCACACGCGCTGCGTCTCCCACAGTTCTTGCGCGCAAGGACTGGGCTGCTCGTGTTTCCTGGGAGCCTCAGCTCCGAGTTCAGCGGCTGGAAGTGCCCTCGGACTGGCGCGCGTGTTAGCGAGGAGGGAGGAGGGAGGAGGGAGGCGGGGGGCGGGCGAGGGTCCGGCCCTCACCTATCTCCACTTCCACCTCCTCGGTCACCATGAGGCGGTAGAAGAAGACGGCCGCGGCGCCCTCCTCCTCGCTGCTCTGGTTCAAGAAGTGCAGAAGGTCGTCTTCCGCCTCGCAGTCGTTGCGGTTCATCAGATCCAGGAAATACTCCGGGTCGGTAAGCCGAAAGGCAAGGTACACCCGGTCCCGCATCCATTCCACCCGCAGGTCGTCCATGTCGCCCCTAGCCTCACTTCTCCACCTTCCCTACGGAGTCTGGTCCCCGAGCGCCGACTGCGGCCGCAGCGTCCCTGGCAACCGCCGCCTCCGACCCTGGCAACCGCCGCCTCCGCGCCAGGAGACCGTCAGCCGACCGGACCTACTTTCCCAAGTCGGGCTCTGTCCCACAGCGGAAGCAGCCTCACGATATCCCCGCGGTAAAGCAAGAGTCCCTCCTCTTGGACTCCCTCTTTGCCTCGCCGTGTTTTGGGGCCTCTGCCCAGATGCAGGCTTGGTATCCTGGACCAGTGGTGCTGGTCCAGAACATCAGTACTTAAAGGCACAGCTCCTGTCAGGAAGGCAGCAAAAGCCCTAAGGAAGGTGCGCAGGGGACACAGAAACAGGTCAAAAACATTTCCTGCTCCCAACGAGCACTAATGTCCTGGGAGGCAAGGAAACAAATGTGTACAGACAAGAAAACTAGGCATAAATAATGGGCACTAGAATTGAGAGGTCTGGGGAAGCTGCCTTAGGCGGTGGGACTTGCCCCGGGGAAGCCAGGGAGGTCAGCAGGCAGAGACGAGGGGAGTCAGAGACAGCCTTCGCAAATGCTTGGAGTGGAGGGAGCGGAACAGCCAGGAGGCCTGTGTCACGGAGCGGGGAAGGTCTAACAGGAGATGGAGGTGGTTATGAAGGGCTTTGAATGCCAGAAGATTTTGCATTTGATCCCTGGAGATGAGGGGAGCCGCTGGATGTTCTGCACTTTAATGATTAGCTGAAGGGAGGATGGATTGGGGATCAGAGAAAGACCAGAGGTGGGGCAGACCCACCAGCAGCTATCACCACCCCTGGGTGAGGGATGAAAGCCTGCAGCGGGGTAGGACAAATTTGAGAGGGATTGTAAAGGTAAAAGCCACAGATCTTGTCAATAAATTGGGTATAAGGGGCAAAAAATAATGAAAAGTGGAGGATGACACTTGGGGACAGCAAGAGGGAAGTTGGGAGGAGGGGAGAGTTTAGGGGGAAAAGATAAGTTCAGTCATGAACATGTTAAGTTTAAGATGTCTATAGATCATCCAGTTCGAGATGTCTAATGGGTGATTGGAAATGTGATGAGAATCATTAGCAAAGAGATGATTAAATTCATGGGCACTCATGAGACACCAAGTGAAATGGTCTAGAAGGGGAAACAGTCCTTTGGGAACCTATGGTTAGAGGAAAAATGAGACCAATCATTGCCTCAATTCTTACCTAATCTTGATTAGATTAGATTGGCTCTCTTGTCAGCCTTAATCACTAGAATGGGTGCTGTGTCACACTGACACTTGGGAAAGAAAGTCTCTAGCCTAAGGCCATCTGCAGCCTCCCTGATCTCTATCTGGCCCCTGGACCCAGATGGCTCTGGAGGGGAAAGTGAGGCAGATGACCTGTACAGGTCAGGTCTCCCTCATTTCATTCCAGTTGGCATCCCCTCCCTGATGTCGTGGTCCTCTTCCAGAATGAAGGACAAACTATAACCTGAAGATCCAGCAAAGGCTGAGACAGGTAGGAGAACCAAGAGTAATGTTGCAAAAACCTAGAGCAAGGTATCCACAAGAATGTGATCAACAGTGTCAAAGGAAGCTCGGAAGGTAGAGGAGAATGAGGGATGAGAAAAGGTCATTGGATTTGGCAATTAAGAGATCACTGGTAAGTCAAAAGTCGAATTGCAGGTTAAGAGAGTGACAGGAGACAAAGTGGAGATGCCTATAGGAAAGGACACGTAATAAGTGCTCAATAATATTTACTGACTTCCAGACAGCCCAGTAAAATTCAAGGGCATCTAGTCCAACCTTCTCATTCAACAGAGAAGGAAACCCAGGCCTAGAGAGGTCAGCTGAGAATCAGAAATCAAACCAGTATCTTCTAGCTCAAAGCCATCATTCCTTCTACTCTACCCCACACTACAAATCGAATTAACCATGTCTTTATTTGCTTTGTGGGTTGATTTTGAGTGTCCTTGGAACAGTATGGGTTGGACTAAGCCATTCCAGAAGTTTGTTTTTTTGGTTTTTTTTTAATGTACTCTTCAAAGTGAACAATTCTCTCTCAAACTGCCAAATCTAATGTTTATAGATCATCCAGTTTGACTTGTCTAATGGATAGTTGGAAATGTGATGATTATAGTTAGCAAAGAGATGATGATTAAATCCATGGGGCACTCATGAGACTACTAAGTGAAATAGTCTGGAAGGAAAAGGGGATCCATGACAGAGTCCTTTGGGACACCTATGGTTAGAGGGAAGAGGCCATTCTTTGCCTCAATTCTTAGCTATCACTGAATGGATACAAACCATTTTTCAATCTCCATTCTTTGATATCACCTTCCTCGCCGATATTTTCTTCTAAGTTTTAACAAATTTTCCTCTTCTCTTACCACTCCTCAGTCCTCTTTTAATAATAAATCTTTGCCAAGTGAGGTCCTGTCTGATAACTGTGGTTCTGTCCAAGGTTCTCTTCTCTGCTCCCCCTATACAGGTTTGATGATCTCATCAGTACCTCTGGATTTAGTGATCACCAGCAGGCCAATCATTCTCAGATCTATTTATCTAGTCCTCATATTTCTCTTGACAGAGATCTTGAAAGATGGAGTCTCACCCACTGGCCAATTTCCCTCATTCCATCCTCTCCCTATTACAATCCACACACTGATTACCTAAGTCAGACTTGATCAATAATTAGCTTCTGGTTGCCTACAGGGTCAAATTCAAACTGACTTAAGTCAGATATCACTTCAACTTTTCCTATCTTTCTAGTCTTCTTACATTTTTCTCCCTTGGTTCTCTTATTGTTACCCCCACAAAATATGGCTGACTGCCTTTTTACCGTTTATTCACTTCTCCAAAATAAAAAAAAACTTGGTATTTCACATTTTGTAGAGGCATATATATCATCTCTCTTGTAGAATGTAAGGTCTTTGAGGGCAGAAATGTTTTCATTGTCTTTGTGGTCTGGTCAGTGCTAGGTAGGTAATGTTTTTTAATAAATTTTTGATATATAAGCTGTGCTTCTATTTATTATAACAGTAACAAATATTACTGTGCACTCACTGTAGACTAAACGTCCTTTTTTTCTTTCTCCTTTAATAATCAAAGGGCTACATCACCTAGGATAAAGAGTAACAGGACTAAGATCTGGCTTCTCATTGGGCTACCTCTCTGACCAATTGCCTTCTGGACCCAAGAGTTCCTCCCAAATCCTATCCAACCTCACACTCCTTCCTATGATTCTCTATAAGAAGCAATCTTCCCTCCTTGTATGTAGGAAAGAGTGCTCGTTGAAGAACACCACATAATCCCAATGTATATTTATCAAATTGCACTTAATGTAATGTTTTCTGGATTGCTTTCTTATTCCAGTCAAAACTGAATTCTTTGAAAAATCATGCCTTTATCAATCTTGAACCTACCTCCCTCAACTCGAGAGTCCAGTGCCAAACCTCCCACATAAGATATGATTCATCTTTGTTATTGCAGCTCCTCACACTGCTCACACCTTCTCCAGTAAAAGGTTAGTTACTTAATTTTTTCCCCGGGGAATGGAGAGAGCCCAAGAGTATTGAGTGTCCATATTTGCCAAGATACAACAATGTAATACACCCACATTTTTAAAAAATATTTATTTTTGTTAAATAAAATCATGTTCAACATTCAAATACTGACAGGAAGATGCAACTTTTCAATTACTGAACATATTAAGGAGTGCTCCAGCTGAATTCTCCAGTCTTTTCCCCCTCACACAATTCTGATTCTGAGTCACTAAATTGTCTTCAGTAAAACTGTACCCTTTTCTTTGGAGTTTACTGTCAAAATACTATTGTCTTCTAATCCTTTAACAATTTCTAAGCAAACAGTAACCTCCCATAGCCTGACAGTCAATACCAGGATGTGTCTGCTGAATACCTTTATTTTACTTTCAGAACTGAAAGAGTGCCTCATTCCTAGCATTAACCTCAGTGCCGATACATGGGCATGCAAACTAGAAACTTCCTTATTTTAAAATAGACTAGAATCTAAGAAATTAATATTTCTTTAATACATACTTCAGTTTTAGATCCAAAAGGCGTCAGGCATGATGAATAAAAGTTAAACTTCTAATTATAATACATGAGAGGCAGCATGGTGTAGTGGATAGAAAGCTGGCCTTAAAGCCAGGAAGACCTGGATTCAAGTCCTACCTCCAATTCATATTGGCTCTAAACAAGTCACTTTACTTCTTAGTGTTTCAAGCACCTTACTAAGACCACAAGGTGTAGAAAAGGTGCTAACTTGTATTGGTGGAGGGAGTTTCCTTGGCTGGAAGCTCCTTATACCAACGCTATCGTCCAATCCCTATCCCTATCACATACATATATACAAGTGTATAGATATATGCATATAATTATACGTTACACACACACACACGTGTTGATTTTAGAATGCCTTATTTTAGCTTGTACAGTTTGTATTTCAAAGCAGAAACTGGAGTAATATTCCAAAAACTCCTAGAAATTAAGACCAAACAGCATTCATTAAAACTTGAAGCTATCATAAAACAAAATGGAGGTCCAACAACTCAAATCTATTACACCCACATCTTTTGAACCCTTTAACCCTCTGAATGAACCACCTGATTTTGCCAATGCAGCTAAATCTGGGATTCTGGCTGACTGCAGTAAATTTCTATAGGCGATTGCTTTCTCTGAAGAAATTCCTTGGCATTTTAAGGTTTTCATTTATCAAAAACTGAGATATTTTATCTAATTTGAGATGTCAAACTGCAAAGTCATCCTGTACTGTACAAACCAGACTAAAACATAAATGAGAAATGATTAACAAAATAGAAAACCATAAATTACTATTACCTGTGTTGTATAAGTCACTATGCATTTGGCAGAGATCAGCTTCTATTGGAGTTTGACACCACTGGTCTACCATTTAGAATCATCTAGCTGGTTTTCATTTTTCACATTTCTCATCATATGGACAAAGTTTACATTTTACAACTAAAATGCATATATACTATCAAACTATCAAATAGCTTACATAACACAGAGAGCTACCTTTCTAGCCACATGGCAAGAATTTGTCAAGTCATAAAATCTATTTTCTGGAAATATTTACATTTCCAGAAGATACATTCACCAAAGTTGAGATTAAAAATCACCATTTACTTTAGTAAATTCTGCCTACCTTGATATTCTCTATGATTCTAATTTGACAAGGTAGCCTTCTCTTCCCATTCTAGTCAGCTGTTTAATTAAGAGACCATGTGGTGCAGTTGGAAAGTTACTGCAATGGGGCAATGAACAGACTCCAGCAGATACTATAGTTTACTCATCCATCACTCTGAAATTTATTTTTCATTCAGCCACTAAAATCCCATCAAAACTGAATGGGTGTGGTTTCACTGTTGATTTCCTAGGGATGAATTAGTAACGATAATTTTAGAAAGTCAATATTAAAGCAACAGAAATGGCAACTTTCTAGGGAGAACTCAGATATATATAAAATTTGAAATTTCAGCTGTATTACCTTTCTGCATTTGCTGTTTTAATGTATCAAACAAGAAATGATAACCTCTAATTTAAATTAAATAACTTTCCATCAAATGTCCACAAAAGAATTATTTCTTACAATTTTAAAGGTAAAGTCAGGGTAAAAACTGCATCTTCTAAGGCCACCTGTCTCAGACCACTACTATGGAATGCTCTTTCCTATAGACTTTTTGAATGCAGTAACACTATCTCATTATTATTAGCACATGAGACTGTCCCAAGTAAGATCACAAATCTAGAACTTTAAATGGAATTAATATAAAATGTGCTAATTTCACTGCTAACTAAAATTTTACAATTTGGTACTTTAAATAATTTCAAGACTCTGCTTCTTCATCTATGTGATTATTCCCTCCACTAAAATACATCACAACTAGTTACAAGCATTCATCAGGAGGCCAGACCAGCCTCCTGCTCCAGCCTCCTATACTCAGGTGCTGGTCTGCAAGTGACACTCCACTGTCCCTAGGACCTGGGCTTTTATATCTGGACTTCACTTAATAGTGCTTTCAAAAACCTGAGGCCACCTACATACCACAAGGAGGCATTGAAGTAGGACTATTAAGAATTTAGTACAAAAACCAAAACTTCCTAAACTTTAAGAAAGCATATACATTCCAGGTGACTCATTTTAAAAATTATAATCCAGAACATTTTAAAACAGCATGACAATGAATATAATTTAAATTAAAAAATCCACATGGAAGAGGATAACAATTTTCAATGAAAAGGGGAGAAATGCTCAAAGCTAAAAATATGAATGGATGGAATTATCTGAATTTAAATTTAAAGATCACAATTGAAACAATTAGGATTAGTTCTAAATGAATTTAAACAGAATGACTGAAAATCAACTTAAAATACTTAATCTAAGTGGGAATTAGATCTTTATTCAGAATTAATCTGAAAGAAAAAATATAATTATGATGTTTCTATAACAGATGTATATCAGTGGTAAAATATTTTAATATACATTTTGTTATAAAAATATACAAAAGATTACTTTGTACCTTTCCTTCACTCAATATAAACAACTTTGGTTAAGTAACATCAGTCAAAAGCTGGTTATTACAGTCCAATCATATCCATAATAGCTTCTAATTCCATACTTGGCAATAGGGCTCAACCCCACAGCATAACTTTCACAGCGTGCAGTCATCATCAAGAGTTTATGCAAGAAGAAAAGGACAAAACCCTTTACCGTTTTTCAGCATTGGAACAAATTATCTGTTGGATGCAATTTTATCCCATTTTTCCTCAATTAAAACACTGAAGAATAAGTAGGGAAAAGCTTGGTTTCTCAGTAATATCACAGCTATGGTAAGACCAAACATTTCGTCACATTTAAAATTGGCAAAAACCGAACACTACCAGTGCTAATAATTTTGCAATTGCTTATTAATGACAGCTTTTAAAAGCTTAATTTCAGTTGTTCCAAAATTATATAAACCAGTTAACTTTAGTGAGGGAGTGCTTTATATTGGTCAGATGAACAGAAATAAACACCATAAGACAACTTGAGTCATAAGAAGTAAACTTCCCTCCACCCCTACCTAAAAAGCAACAACTCATTTTTTTTTTAGAATAAGCATTAACATAAAATATAACAATTGACTTACATTTGATCATCATGAAAACAGTCAAAAGAAACTTAACTCTCTAAGACTAATAAGCTTTACAAAATATTCAACATAAGGCAGCAGTCTAAATGACAATTATTTGGCTGTATTATATAAGGCAATGGGGGGTAGGGGAACAACATGTTTCTTCTATTATAAATTCTACTTCAGTGAAATTTAATAACATGATAATTCACCATCATGCTGAGAGCACATGGTTACAGCAGCTAAATTATGCCATGTCATCTTTATTACACTGTGACGAGAGTAGTTTAAACGAGAAAGGAGCAAATTTGGTGCCTGCACCAATGTAGAACTTGTTCTGAAATTCCACCCTGCAAAAATAAAAGAAACAAGACATTAATTCAAGAAGACAAGCTCTAATCAGGTGGCAGGGAAGAAGATGGGGAGGAAAAACCATTTGTATGTAGCAAAGCACAAGTTTTAAAACATGACTCATCAGAATATAAAGGAAAATGACCCTTAAAGCATCAGAGTTCAGATTAATTCAAGAACCAGCCTCTACTCTCAAAAGCTTGATGGTAATGAATAAGTCATGCCCTCAACAACACAGAACTGGTGGTACCAAAACACATTGCTTGGTACTTCAGCTAGGATGAAGACAGCTTTACTGGCCATGCACTTCAGGGAGAGAATCGAAAAACAAAAGCAATGCAAAAAATAAAATAAAATAAAAATTAAAGAGCTTTGCAGCATATATGTATGTTTTTAACCATAAGAGCTCCTATGTGGAAAGTCTTCATTTTACATGTTATATATGTGTGTATGTTTATATACACATTTACAAATGTGTGTATACACATTTACAAATGTGTGTATACACATTTATATTAGTATGTGCATGTATGTAAAATTATTACCACCAGTATGCCTAACACACAATAGAAATGTTTTAGTAAAAGAGCATTTTTGTATTAACATATTTATAGCACCTATCACACTAAGTACTAATGAGACATTAGGTTAAAATATTCCCTAAATGTACACAGTATTATTTCATTAAGACTCTTTAAAAAGCACTACACATATGCCTTTGAGGCAAATCTACTCACTAGCTATGATCCATTTCATAATTGTTTCATTTCTGTCTTGTATCTCCAGCTTCCAACTATGGCTTAAAAGCTCTTAAAATGCTTACTGAATGAAAGACTAAAGATCAAGCAGGGTTTGTGAAAGCAAATAATTTTTATATCTATACTATGTAATTTTTCAAAAAAGGAAAAACAACTCTTAGTTAATTCCAAGTTGTGAACTTTGAGTTTAATCATAAATACCAACTTAGGTTTGAATAAATATATATTATGAAAAATAAAACTAAAAGATAACTAGCATAATTATTATTTTCTAGTTCTTTGATCAGATATATCCGAAAACACTAATCACAAAAAATAAAAAATAAAAAATAAAAAACCAAATCCAAACCTAATAGAAAACTTACCAATGCAGCCGTATAGCGTGAAGAAATGCAGAAAGGCCTTCCATGACCAAGAGAATTAAGATTGTTAAAACAGCAAAGAGGGCCACCAAAGGAATCAGCAGCAGTACTCCATATGTTCTATCTACACGGAGGCCCACCCGCATTATCATTGCCCATAGGACCTCAGATAACTCTACAAAAAGAAAGGATTTTTCACAATTAACTTGGGTTTTGTTCACTGAGTTAGGCTGTAGGTTTGGGTTTCTTGTATGGAATCAATCAGCCACGGAAATAAATGTACCAATATGAAGTTCCCAATTAATTTTTTAAAATGTCTTCAGTTTGTTTTATATTTTGATTGGGACAAATCATCTCTGATGAGCACAGATTTCTCAAAATCCAATAAAAATAAACATAATGGAAGAAATAACATAAAAAGATTAGTGCAGAAGACTTACGTGCATGAGCTAAACTGAGTGCCCAAAGTCTGAGGTATGATGCAGTGTTGGAGATGCAGCCAAGACAATATTCAATTGCATGGATTGCTTGAGCCATAAAGATCTCTCCAAAATTAAACTAGAAGAGATAATATACATAAAGACATTAGATTCATTCATCAAAGACTATCAAAGTACTAGTCATTCATTTTCACATACCAACTGTTTATGTCAGTACTTCTTAACACAGATAACTATTTCAATGTAATTGGTTTCCTCTGTCATCCTATATAGTTGGTTTTATGGATTTAAAAACATTATTTTGAAGAGTTCATTGGTTTCTCCAAGCTGCCAAAGGTATAACACACAAAGTAATGTTAAGAACCTCTAGATTTATTCTATCTTCAAAATCAAACTGAAAATATACTTTTTCAGTTAAAAAAAATCCTTACTCAACAAATTAGCAAATTCAAAAATAAATTTCAGGATAACTGTTAAATGAATTATTTTAAATGATTTTTACCAATTATTAAATAACATGTCTGAGAAAATCAGAGGCCAATACATCTTCTGAAAGTAAGTGTTCATGGACTGATCAAGAAGCCCTTATATATATTCAAGAACAGATACAAATTCCAATCCCTCTACTTCCTACATTAGTGATCTACATTAGTTGCCATAGATGGGGGAAAAAAATCCTTTACTTACTGACCCAGCCTTTTACACTGAACCTCCATTTTTAGAAGATAGATAAAAGGGCAAAATGCCAAGGCCATGCTTAAAGCTTTTGCAGGTATCTGAGACCCAGTGAGACATGTATCTGAGAGAACATAGGATCTAACCCTTCAAAAAACATGGATAGAACTAGAGATTCATTATTAAAATAAAAATTCTAAAATTCCTAGGAAATTGATTGGATCACCCTATATTACTAAAAATATTAAATAATACATCTTTTTCTACAGAATACCAAATAATTACTTTTGTCAGCACCACCATTGTGAATTTCATATAATTAAAAAAGCAAATTATGTATGTAGAGCCACAGATAGTGGGGGAACTCTGGATGAAGTTATAAGACCCTTTTGCCAAAGGGAGCCTGCTGACAATGTCTTGCTCTCCCATCTCCTCTAAGGACTCTTCCTGAGAAGTCAGGGGGTGATGACAACCTGTGTTGCCAAGTGGCAAAGAGTCATCTATATACAGTAGCAACTTGTTTATGTGATCCTGTACAGCTATTAGGATACATAAAGCTGAGAATTGGGAATAAATGGACCCCATGTTTGACCATCCACATGAGTCCTGCCTCTTCATTCCTCTTCTAAGAACAAGGAATTGGGCTGATATCGAGATCCTCCAGAGAGCTAAATCCGAACACAACATACTGTTAGCTAAAAAGAGATTACCTCCTCTTCATCCTTCCGTCCTTCCCCCTCAAAGTGGCTAATTCCTTCCTCCACATTTTGAGAACCCAGCAAACAAACATCTTCTTCGCTGTCTTTACGAACCAGAGTATATCCACTCTAACGAAAGAAGAAAAAGGTCCAGTTTTAGTATCCTAAAGAATATGATCCTTATGATCCTAAGAATAGGAAAAAAAACATCAACAATCCTTCTGTTCCCTCTGAAGGACCAATTTGGTATTTGATAGGTTACAAAGAGTTATGAAAAAATATAAAAAGAAAATGAGACACAAAAATAAAAATAAAATACCACAAAAACTTAGATTCCAAAGGTCCCCCAGAGGCCCTTCTCTAGCCCTTTCTATATACAATATTTAGTCATTTAGTCTTTTCTGAAGATTTTCCACTACCACCCAAGGCAGTTCATCTTATTTCTAATCAGCTCTAATCACTGGGAAATTTTGCTAGATGTATCTAAGTAGTGCAATGAATATTGGGCACTGGGCTTGGAGTCAGACCCGAGTTCAAATCCAGCCTCACACAGTTTAATATCCATGTGACACCAAGTAAATCCCTTAACCTTTGTTGCCTCAGTTTCATCACAACTGTAAAACCTACCTCACAAGATTATTGAGGATCACAGCCTAGTGACTGGCATATTTCCCTTCCCCCCCCCACACTTACAACAAATTACAGTCTTCAAATTCATTATCTGTTAATGGGTATTCATTAATCAGGGACTTTCTTCAAACCTTCTCACCATTACCTCCCTTCTTTTCTCTTTTCTCCCCAATCACAAAAGAACAATTTCCTATATTTACTCAGTCCCAATCTCTCTCACATTTCTCTCATTCCTTCCCATTTCCCTCAGGAACACTCCAGCCAGCATCCCCCATCCCACAGTTTCAATCTCTCTCTTGCTGACAGTAGCATCTCAGATTTCATAGAAATATGTCTTCCTATGTCTTCCCTGAAGTCATGAGTCAATCCAGCCATTTCTCTCTCCCCTTTCACCATATAACTACTTGAAATGACATTCACATCAGGTCCTGAGACTTCCTTTTCACCTGTTATCATCCTTCTACTTTTAACAAGAATCCTCTCCATAATGATTATAGAATTAAGGAAAAGTTAGCCATGACCACACAGCCAAACTAACAGAGATGTTCTTTTAAGCCTAGGTGACCCACAGATTTAGGGAATCAATGGGTTGATAAGACTTTATCATTTAGTAGCTGATAAGTATAAGACATATATGTTTCTAGGAATAAAAATAATCCTAGGATTTTAAGGCTCTTTTTTAAAGGTTCGGTTTCTCTTTCCAGCGGCTTGACCAAGGTGGGCTGACTAAAGACGAAGTTCCTCTTTCCAATCTCAGTGGATAAGCTCCCTTTCTTCTTGTGCTAGTCTAAACTGAGTAATGTAATCTTCTGAGGCTCAGCGTCCCTTTGTGGCAGCTGGAGGATTGGGGTAGAAAGGGGAGGAGTAACTGCTTACAAATCACACGTTCCTCTTTAAAGTAAGATTTCAGGTAATTAACTGTTACGTATGCAGGGCAGAGATTCTTAATGCAATCTCACTTTGACAGACAGGTTGACAAACATAGGATAAATTTAAGTTAAGAAAGCCTGGGAGAAGCAAATTAGTCAGAAGGATCTACCATGGCTAGTTTCCTAAGGTTGCTATAATTTTTCTTATTCCTCTTCTCTGTTATAAAACTAAGTGCTGTAAATCACTCTTTTGTCCCTAATTACTCGGGGTTTAGCTGATTAGACTTAATGGTAACTTGACAACTGTTACTATTAAATTATTTTTTATTCAGAAACTTTACACTTCACATTTGTTTTCTGTTTCAAAGAACTAATTTTAACAAAAGGGAAGTCTCGGGATGGGAACATGAGGTGAATAGTATATAATCAAAATATAAAAGGTGGTAAAACTGTCAGTCGACTGAATCTCTTGGACAGTGAAAAGTTCCATCACCCCACCAGCAGTTAGCTGGGGAGGATAAGAACTAAACACTGACAGTAATGTCATGTTTGTATTTCTTTCGGCATCAAGTAATAAGCACATTATCACAAAATCAGGCTGGTCTCCCAGCAGGGAAAGGAGAATGTTTTGTAAAAGGTGGGATGCTCCCTTCCTAATCCCCAAGTTATCTGAAATTCATTAGATCCTGAAAGAACAGAAAAGCTTCAGAGGGAAAACACAAAGAAACAAGGTAAGTGTCAAGGAAAGAGAATGTGAGCCAGGGAGAAAGAACCACTGCCTCCTCTAGAATGGAACGAGACCCTGAAGGACCTTCTCAGTGAGAACCAGGAGTCACTAATCTACGGTGACTGAGTTAGTCACAAACTGTATGCTTCACAATCTCTACTGAGCAGTATCTTTGTTCCCCAGGACTTGCCTTTTGCCTAATTCTCTTCTTGTTTCACTTTCTCCCTTGGACACCACAATCACGCTAACCTTCCATTAGCACCTTGATCCTGTTTCCAAGTCTGTCTTAGACAGATCTGAATACTCTCCTGAGTTCTGGCTCCAGATCACCAGGGTCCTTTAGGACATCCGTCCTAAACTGGCTGGGAGCCAGCAGGCACCATATACAGTGATAAAATCTAATGGCCACATACCTTGTGCAATCCAAATAATCGACCTCCATTGTGTAGCCAAAGCAGATAAAGAGGTTTTCCCAAGAATAGTACAGGAACAGAAACTGCTGCCACAACTAATAAAAACTTCTGGACATGACTCTATCAAGGCAAGAGGTAAAGTAAAAAAAAAAAGAAAATCAAAACAAGGCTAAAACGGGCTAAAAAAAAAAATCAATGTTTTGCAAAACTGTACATAAAATAGCTACTTTCTTCCTTTAATCTGTATTCTTAGTTTGTTCATTTATTCAACCAGAACAAGCAGAAAATCATTCTATTGCAAAATATATTCAACTGAGCTAGTTTTTTCCCAAAAATTCTTATTATTTCTTATATAGACATAACCACATGGTCTAACAAGTTCTCTCTCTTCCTGTTTTGTGAGAGAATTGAACTTAAGACTCAATGTATATCTCAGGAATATTCTTCTCTAAGATGGAATCAGCCCAAGACAAGGAAAATGTAAGTAAAGTGTAATATGCTGCACTGAGCTTGAGAAAAATGAAATTCTAATTAAAACTAGACCCTGAAACAGTTATTTCTGGCAAGAAGTGGGGTAAAGAGGAAGAATTGTATCATCAATAAAACTTTTTTTGAAAAAAATTCTTAAAAACTTACATAAAAGGTTTAGTGGGAAGATCCTAAGTGGGAAATACTTATGTATCACTGATTCAGACCTTTAAAAATATAATTATGTTTGGACAATGTCAAATAATATATACTGATTTTTACTTCTGTACATTTAAGAAAACACCACTTCAAGGACCTGTGATTTCATCAGGCAGGTAATGTCCTCCCCTGACACAGAATGCAAATCATTAGCAGATGGCCTTCAAGAATTGTCGTGATCAAGAAATGCGTCCTTCTGGGTAGCTGGGTGCTGAGTCTCTCCACTTTAGCCACTTAGGTTGCTCTACAGATGAGAAACACAATTTGTCTCCAGGGTGAGGCTTGAAGCCTTCCCATCTCAAATGGAGCTAAGGTAGCAGAGCTTATACTCTGCTGGCAAAGCTTTACAGAATCCAGCACCACTCCAATGCAGGTTAAGAGGCATTAGGATATGATATGGATAAAAAAAACTAGAAAAAAAAAACAAGAAAAATATTTGTGCTTATTTATTAATACCTGATCTATTCTCTTTTTAAAAACTCAAAGAATTAAAACTAATGATTCTGCTCAACAGTGTCTTACAATGATTGACATTTTTAAAGCTCTCCAATGCTTTTCACTGTCTTAAAAGTCCACAAATGCACAGTATTTCTTAAAGGACACTACAGCATTTAACATAACTCCAAATGTACGTGTCTTCTCAGATCTCACATTGTTCTCTTTTAATTTAATTTAATTATTATTATTTTATTTAATTTAATCAATTAAAGCCAACACTGGGGAAGCCTGATAATGACCATTCTGTTCTGGTGTGACTGACAAATAATCCTGCTAGAACTCAGCTAGAAAGTGTTTGTCAGGATTATGAAGTCTGTGAAACAAAAATTATTTAAACGTATTAAATTAAATTTATATATTTGTGCATGCTACTTATCTACTGCTGAACTGTTTTCCCCCTCCTCGAAACTCTATGAAGAGAAAAGCCATGCCCTATTATCTTTGTCTCCCTTGGTACCTTAAAATAGTCCTTTATAAAAAAGAGAGATTTTATCTTTTTCTTGAACTACTTCTGAAAGTGAAACCTCTGCTGGTTCCACTTTCAGCATATCTAGTTTGTTAGTTCAGTTTGTAGTTGTAGTAAAAACATTGGCACAACTGTCTGAGAAGAACAATTTCTATGGTGGCCAAAAGTACTCAAAGAATAGCTGCCCACCTGTCCTTGATAAAGTCCACTTGCTGCTCCGCCAGATGGGAATAAAAACATGTTGATAAATTCAATTAAAATGCTGGGTGCGAGCCTAGAATTTGCTGCTGAATAAGTGAGCCACTTATAGATGATCATGAATATCAAGTATCCAAAGATGCAGAGCATGAACAAGAGTTCTGGAAGGCATACCAAGTAAATATTGAACTTCTTCTTGAAATGCCTAAAAAAAAGGAGTCACCAATTACTAAGGAGAACAAGATCAAACTAAAAGACAATAGAAATAAAATCAAGTCCATGTCTTTTAAACTCTTTGTAGTTGAGAAGAAAAAAAAACAAGCCACATTCGGTTAATGTCACATGCCTTAGAAAGTTGTGCCAATATTTTAGTTCCAACCACAAACTGAACTGACAAACTACATGTGCTCAGAGTGATATCGGAGAAGGTTTCACTATCTGATACGATTCAAGAAAAAGATAAATCTTCTCCCATTAAGTTAGAATAACAGATCAGAGGATTTAGAGTAGAGGTATCAAACTGAAAGCTGCCAACAATTGCCACTCAGACCAAAATGTAACTAAGAAATATTTAACATAACTAGAAATTCAATACAACACAGATAACATAATTCTGCAGTTTTATAAGTCAACATGCCACCCACAGAGCTACATTTCTATTTAGGCTTTTTTTTTTTTTTTATTCAGGGAACTTTATTTGATAAAATGTTACAAAAGTCAGTGTGGATTTGTTAGTTCTTGCCATTTTTAACAGGGTTGATTTTTCAATGGAGACACGGAGAAAGTTTTCATTTGGATGTTCCATAAAACAAAGTGTAAAATGGAATAAAACTGTTGTCCACGAGTGCTGTTTTATCAAGGTCAGCAGTTAGTACATAGGAAAATGTTAAGTTATCCCAGGTTTAGTGCATAACACGCAGCACTGAGTTTTATGTCCAAACAGAAGATTGAGATGTCTCCAGAAAGACCCTTAAAACAAATATTTTAGGGAAAAACAGCTTAAGTTATGATTAAGATACTTCAGGGAGATGCCTTTAAGTTTTCTCAAATCTTTTAGTTAGAACATATTTTAAACCTATTATGTACAATATTTTAACATTTCAAACAAGCATCATAGCATTTAAGCAGACATCTCCACAGGGACATTATCCTGGCTTGGCCAATGTATGTCACCTGAAAATAAAGAAAATAACTTTGCAAAATAGGCTGACACTGAAATATTCACATTTTGGGACATCTAGTCACAGTTTGAACCTTTCCTAAGAATGTTCAGTTCTACTAGTCATCAATAAAAGATCACCAAATGAGTCAGGACATTGGAGAGTCATTGGAAGAGCTGGTTTTGTCCCTCAGCTATCTGTGATATTTAATCTCATGCTGCTACCATGAAATGAGGCCCAGAGGCAGGCTATCAAAGCCTGAATTTCCAATAGCTACCTAGGAGTAGGGATCTAACAACTTTGTTAAATATATGACATCCCTAAGCTTTTTTTTAAAATTGGCAGTGCATTCCTTTTCAAGATTTTGCCTGGGTATTTGTTGACTAGAAAACTAAAGCAAAATTTGTGTAAGTTCTTTTTTGCTAGTGTCAAATTGGGGGTGGCCAGAAAATAATACATTTAAAAATCAAGAGCAAGCTCTTCAAAGAAAAGTCCTGATTTTTACCCTTGACTAATTCATATGCAAACTGGTAGCCATAGGAAAATACAGCTAAGAATTTCTAGTTTATCATCTCAAAGATGTCTATGATTTCCAGTTTCCAGTACCAAATCAGTAGCAAAATGTAATATTTTCCTCAAAGATAAAAAGTATTTTTCTTTAGCAAACATCACTATTAAAAAATTTCATTTTTAGATTCCGGGCAGTAAAAAGTTTTTTCTTTCTTGGAATTGTTATGTATTGCATATTTCCATTGGAAGGAGTCTTCTTCAAAAACAAGTTGTACATAAACAGGCTGTTGTGTCGAGAAGCTGAGGATCCAGAGAGCTTGGTTTGAATTAGTGCCTTGCAATTATTAAGACTAAAGCCATTTACTTCTGTTAACTCTTCGGTCTCTTTCAGATTAGAATCTTCCAGAACATGATTACTACCTCCGGAAAGATCTTTTTGAGCAGCATCTATTCCAAGAACAAGTAAGAAATTGTCTTGGCAATGAGATTTACTCCAGAGGCATTTTGAAGTATATGTGCCATCTTCATCTTGGAGAATCCTCCGGAGTTTTCGAGACTCAGAACAAAAATGCTTCTTTACAGGTTTGCTGCTAGTATTTTCTTCATTATATTTTTCTAGAAAATGGTGTAAGGTGCAAATATCCTCAGTCATTTGTTGTACTGGTACTTCTTGAAAGACAAGCTTAAAAATATTCTCATAGCTGAGATTGGCCTTACTAGGTGAAATAGCAGCAGTTTCCCTCATACTATCAAACTGCAGACTGCCACAAGAGTTTGCGGCACATCCAGTTAAGTTAGGGTCGCTTTCTCGCGTCCCGGGGGCTGACCATCGCTCCAGAATGTCCAGGGTGTTGAAAGTGTCCGACTTGTCCAAAGTCTCGCTGAAGCCCTCGAAGTCCCCCCAGGAGCTGTTGTGTTCCACGGGGCCCAAGCTGCAACCGTCAGACACTTCAGGTTGCCAAGCAGCCCCGAAGGCAGCATTTCTGGCTTGGCTTTCCAATCGCGGAGCCCCCTCTTCACAGTCCCTGCTCCCGGGGACATAATTCCCCTCGTTCCCTTTGGGGGACTCGCTGACTAAAGCTCTTTTCACCGCCTCCACGAGGTCACTGAGGAAAGCCCCACTGGCATTCTCCTGTCCTCGGGAATTTTTGGTCTCGGGGCGCTGATCCTGCATTTTCAGCAGGGAGATTTTTCAGGGGAGATTAAAACAAAAAACACCGGCTTGTGTCAAAGAAACCAGAGAGGTGCCCGTGCCAAGGGGCCATTCACTTCTTCCTTTGCCTCGAAGGAAGGAGACGCCGCTAGCGCGGCAAGGTTGCTGCCCACCTCGGGGAACTCGGCCTTTCCATTCAGGGACCTGTCCGGGGGTACGCGTCCAAGCTGGGCACAAAGCGTCGCCGGTTGCGCCGTCGCTGCGGGTGCGCCAGCAGCCCTGGCCAAGGAGAGAGCCGGACTGGGGAGGGTCGGGGTGGGCCGGGCCGGGCCGGAATGGATGCTCGCTGGCCGGCCCCGAGCCCGCTGCCCCGGAGATGGAGCGCGGCCGCCCCGCGGACTCCCCGGCCCGGCCGGCTGGCGGTGACAGGCACTGTCCCCTCTATTTAGGCTTGATACCAATGATACAGACCTATTCCAAGCTGCCGTGCTTGGCAAGTGAATTTCTGGAAAACTAACAAAACTATTTTAAAGATCACTTTCTTTAAACAGAACAAATACACTATAAAAATACATTTTTAAAAAATTCACTTTAAAATCATTTCTAAAGGAATCACAGAATATTTTTTAATACAGTATGCCCAGCTGCCTTTTGTTCAATACACCGCTTAATAATGCACCATATATGGGAGCAAAGACAAGTCATAGAAACTTGACTTCCAAATGCATCTTCTGAATTTTATACTTACAAGTGGTTAAAGATTCCAAGAACAACTCCAAAAGTCATGTGTGTAACTCCAAAAATCACAGACATTTTCATTTTGAAAGAGTTTAAAAAACTGAGACGATTTGTGGCCAAATTCCAAATCTGAAGCCAAGATAAAAACAAACACAATTTCTTTACTTTGCCAAGAACAGAGAGGTAAAACTAAAGCAGAGGTGAAAGAAGTCTGGCTTTAATTAAAAAAAAAAAAAACATAATTTTCTAGTTGAAAGTTTAGGGCTTACACCTTGATTCCTGCATTCTCGTCCTATAAAATGGTTACAGATTATCAATCCATCTGGCTCTTAAAATGCTGTCAACAGGAGGATGCTCTTTTGAAGGAGGGGGCAAAGTATTTTCAAGCTTCATCATTATATCACAATTTTTACTAAAACACTGCCATTATATAGAGAATGTCTAAGAAGTAAGACTGAGTAGAACTTGACATGAATGATGAACTTAGAAATGGGAATTGGGTTTCTCCCCCAATTAATCTATATGCACCCAGAGCCTTCCTAATAACCATTTTGACTTGTTTACCTGTTTTTAAATATAAATTCCTGAAAGCTAGAAATCTTAAACCCCTACAAAAAAATTCAATGATAAAATAATGAGCCTCACATAGTAGGTAGCAAATAAATTCTTAACTGATCAAAATTTCTACTAAGAAGTTATTAAGAAACTCAACTCTCAATAGGGAAAAAAAAACAAAACTGAGGCATTTCATATCTACTCATTAAAATAACATTTTCAAAGTTCAAAGTATCATGATGGTCTCTAATGTCTCTTCTAGCTCTTTCTTTCAAGATCAGGGGATAAAAGGGAATTCACACCTACAGAATAGATGGCAAAAACAACATACATTTTGCTGCCAATCTGAACAGGACTCAGTATGTATGAGTGCCAAAGCTCAGTAAAATGAAGCATTCATAAAACTTTTTTCCCAAAAAGTAAGAATTTTCTCCATATTTCTCCACATCTCTAAACTAAGCAATTCTGAAAAGCTAGCAGAAAACAGTTCTAATATTCCAAGTTGGTGGCTACCCATGGAAAAATATAATGCAAAGAAGAGGGGGGGAAAAGGCACTAACCGGATCTATGCCAAAAGGATAAGCACCTTGGAACACACCAGTAGTATCTGGATCCAACTGAAGAAATGCATTGGCCTTTATATCATTGTCACTGTAGCAAAACAAGCATAGTAATAAAGCTTAAAAAAAATAATAATGATAATAATAAAACAAAAATTCAGGGTCTCATTATATTCCTTGTGGTCAGGAAGATTTACCTTCTGTTCTCATAAGGAAATTGGAAGGCAAAAGATGCAGACAAGCCTAGGCAAAGGATTCTGCCTTTGGAAGTGGATGGAGTCAACAGAGACCACGGGGATAAGGAAGGAGTAAAGGGGTAGGGGATAGGGGGGTTCCTTTAGTGTGCTTGGGGATTGTATTTGACATCATCTAAGTCCTCGTAAGGAGGATCCAAGTTGATTTAGGCTGGATGCACTCCCTCCTGTGCACCACACGTTTGCTAAAAGCTTGTGTTATGAAATGTCTAAATTATGCTGCAGAACCAGAGGGCAGAAAAAGAGCAGAGCAAGTATTTTGAGGGAGGTAACTGAAATAGGCAGCATGAATGCTTTTCAAAATTTAACAATTATTTGGTAATAAAACCGAGGCACTTACTCCCAGTGACCTGAAGTATTGGTGTCATCTAGAGTAGATTTAAACATCGCTGACACATTCCATCCAGAGCCAAACAGGTTAACTGATTTTGAAAAACAATCATTATAGATGAGGCCTGTGTATACTGAGAACAATCCCATCAGCAAAATGACATAGCGGCCATCAAAGAACATTTTCATGATCTGTAAATAACAAAAGATAAAATCAGTTTGTAGATTATATAAAGGCAGAATATTGCAATTCTTATGAATTCTACTTTTACTATATTTTTGTATTTGAATAGCACTCAGATAAAAATGGTCACAGAACCAGTCACCATGCTGTTATTAATCTTTTTTATTTAATGTTGCACAGATGACTGCCCAGGGGAAAAAACCCTGCTTTTTTGCTGAAGCCATGGAAGTTCATCACCTGTGGGCCCACAAAAAATGTGCTCAGTACAACTCCAGGTGCCTGTTCTAACGTGGTTTTTATTTGTTTTCTAGGTTCCTACATTTTGAAAGCTTTTCAATCCATAAAGATTGAGCACCTGTTTGACAATATTATCAAAAACGTTGCTCTTAAATTTTTATGGATCAATGTTATGTCTAGATGACTGAGCTGATAATTTTTTTGTTCAGGATATTTTGAAGTCTATAATTGTGGTATGAAGATTTATCTATGCAAATCAGTGAGACAAGTATAATTCTAGCCACCACTCCATGTCTTATTAGGTGTTTAGTTAACTGTGAAATTTTTATAGTTTGAAGTAATATATTATACAATTTCTACTATTTGTATAACCTAAAGTTACGTGGAAACTAAAATTCCTCATGAGAACAGCTAAGCAGTACAGTGGATTGAGTACCAGGCCTGGAGTCAGGAAAACCTGAGTTCAAATCTTGCCTCAGATACTTAAATGACCTTGAACAAGTCACTTAGTCCTGTTTGCCTTTGCCTCCTCATCTGTAAAATAAGCTGGAGAAGGAAAAAGCAAAACCTTTGCCAAGAAAACCTGAAATAGATTAAAAAAAAAAAAAGCTGAACAACATCAAAACTTCTTCATGTGTGGCAATGTCACTTACGTAAGAAGAATAAATACCCTACAAGTAGTTGATTTTCCAAGCTCCTCTTGGAAATAAGTGTACTTTGTGGGAGAGCACAAAGAATACCAGGCCTAATGTCAGCAAGTTCAGCTAGAAGCCTGGCCTTCCTAGTCTCAAGTCCTTGGTTAAATCATCTAATCTATAAGTCAGTTTCCTCCTCTGTAAAATGAGAATAATACTTGCACTATAAAATAATGAAAGTCACTCCAGAGACTTAAAAGTACTTATAGTAAGTCAGCTATTATCATGATCTTTTAGATTGCTGGTGTCAGTATCTTGCCAATGGATATCTATTCCAATTACCTCCTTTCACCATTACAATAAGTGCTGGGTTTTTCCACTATTGTCATCCATGCCATACCATGGGTAGGAGGGGAACCCTGGGTTCTCCAAGCCTATGCCCAAAAAGCACAAGCTCTGCTGGGTTCTACCAGACCAGAAGGCTCTCAAGCAGGAGGTTGGTGACAAAGCTTCGTCCAAACTAAAGAACTGAGCTCATTATCAACAAGTCAGACAACAAGTGATGAATTCTGAGTCCATATTTGTAGTAAATAAATCTGATAAAGGTCTCACTATTAAAACACAGAGAACTGAATCAAATCTAGAAAAATAAGAAGCCTTCCTTCAAAAATTTATGTTTAAAGGAAATGAATAGGCAATTTTCAGGAAAAGAAATCCAAACTACCAATAGCTACATTAAAAAATGTTCTAAATCATTAATAGGGAAATGCAAATTAAAATAAACAGATACCACCTCACACCCATTAAATTATTGATAAAAAAAAAAAAAGACAAAAAAGAAAATAGTCATTAAACTGCATATTCTTTGATAGTGATACCACTAGCAGGTTTATAACCCAAAGAGATCAATGAAAGAGAAAAAAGATACTTTTTGTAGTGGCAAAGAATTGGAAAATAAAGGGCTACCCATCAATTAGGGAGTGGCTGAACAAGTTATGATGTATGAATGTAATGGAATACTATTGTGCTGTAAAAAAATGCTGAAGAGGACGATTTAAGAAAAACCCACACAGATTTATATGAACAAATGCAAAATAAAGTGATAGGAACCAGAACAACAATTTACACACTTAAAGCATTGTAAAATATTGTAAAGACTATCAACTTTGAAAAACTTAGTAACTTTGATCAACACAATGATTCAACACAACTGCAAAGGACTCATAATAAAACACGTTATCCACCTCCTGATAGACTGAACTCAAGAATGCAGATTGAAGCATACTTTCTTCTCTTTCTTTTTCTTTCTCTCTTACCCTTCATTCCCTTCCTCTTCTCTCTGATACAGCTAATGTGAAAATCTGTTTTGTATTACTATACAGATTTGTAATGGGTGTTAGGGTATGTTTTCTTTTTTTTAATAACTTTTTATTGACAGAACCCATGCCAGGATAATTTTTTACAACATTATCCCTTGCATTCACTTCTGTTCCAATTTTTCCCCTTCCTCCCTCCACCCCCTCCCCCAGATGGCAAGCAGTCCTTTACATGTAAATAGGTTACAGTATATCCTAGATACAATATATGTGTGCAGAACCAAACAGTTCTCTTATTGCACAGAAAGAATTGGATTCAGAAGGTAGAAATAAGGGTTTGTCTTCTTAATGAAGGGGGAAAGGAAAGGGAAAAGAGAAAATTTAGAATCAAAAATAAAATAAAATTGAATAAAAAAAAAAAAAAAAAAGAAGTGTTCCTTTATATTTGGAATAAGCAGAAAGCAAAGACCCCTATATGTCCTGATTTTTTTTTTTTTTTCTTTTTACCTCATCTTGAGAATGCTTCAGTCTGGGATGGTTTTCATTTAACACCAACAGGAGGGCAAATAAGAACATGAGAAAGCCATGCCCAAAGTCTCCAAACATCACAGCAAATAAGAAGGGAAATGTGATGATAGTGTAGAGGGCTACAAAAGAAAGGAAACAATACATTTGTTTGACAATACCTGTTGCTGTTAGGTCTAACTAACTTAAATTCTCTCTCTAATGCTACATGATAATCTCAACATTCTCCAAAATGATTAAGAGAATTGTCAAAGGCTGAAAGTCAAAAAGATTATAAAAAGTAATAGTCTTTTTAAAATTTTTCAAAACGTTATACTCCCCTGTTGAAGAAGAGCAATTCTACATGGCTAACTGACCTGGATTTACTTCTCTATAGCTCCCAACTCCATAGGCATCCACAATGTTCTGGAATCCTTCTGTAAATTTGTTGGTTCGTATCAGAGTTGGAGGTGTTTCAGTTGTTGGGATGGTGTTCATAAACGATGGGATTGTCACTCCACTTTCTCTCTTTTCACATACAGAGAAAAAACAAAAAAAAAGATTCTCCAAAAATCACGTGAACAATCATTTTCATAGATTCACAAATACAAAACATAAATACAATTCTTTTTCCTGGTCAAAAGCAATGGCAAAAATCACAGCAGGCTGCTATTACAAGAAAAAAATTTCTCACAGCACAAAATATGGATATTCTGCAGGTCAAAACCTAACAAGTAACTAATAAAACAGGTGAGCCAGATGTCAGCCCCACACCTGAACAACTGTCATAAAACATGGAGTACAAGAGAACAGGACCCAAATTCTGGTCTTGTCACTTTCAGAAGTCTTGACATATGAATGCATTATTTCACTCTGAGTGAAAATGGGACCACTACTAGTAGTTCATGCTCATTCCTTCAGAGAACTGATGCAGAGTGAGCACTCTGTAAACCTAGCACACCCTGCAAATGTGGCTCTTAACCCTAATGATCTCAAGAACCAATGTAGAAATTTGTAAGGATCATTCTGTCTTTCCATACTGGCCACTTTATATTTGCATCAGAAAAATTGTGTGATATGACATGGCAGCTACATGAAACCCTTTCTTTTAAAATGTCCTTTTCTTTATCTTCTGTCCTGAGGCAAGGCACTGAATATGTCTGGGACTCAGCTTTTTCATCAATTATAAATGAGAGTTGGATTCCCATTGCTCAGGTCTTCCAAGGACATGCTACTGGGTAACGCATCTAGAGGAAAAGATTTGGGAGTTGGTGAGGGATCAGATATATGCAGCCAGATAGGATCTTAGATATCATCTGCTCCACCTTTCATTTCCTGGCTAAGGAAAGAGTGGTTCAGAGAGGATTCACAGAAAGGCTGAGATCCTCTAAGTATAAATTCAGAATTCCTTCCTTCCAGAATACATCACCTTTTTCTGACATTCCCTAGCTATGTAGCTCTCTTGAGGCTCAGGAGTCTCACCTAAAAAAATTGATGATATCACAGAGAATCTCATGAGATAAAGTTTACAAGGTGCTTTCCAAACTTTGAAATGCTATTTATAGGTTAATTTTTATTATCATCACTTAATCTTGCTGAGACAACAAGCAAGCTCTATTGCCCTCCCATTCTAGGCTCACTATCCATAAGAGGCCCTGAACAAATGCTTGTGGAATGAGGGGCTGCTCCTGCCTAAAATGGGAAGTACACCCAGATTACGTATTTTGTACTGAAATATTTCAGTTCTCTTTTCATTTTTCCTTAACGATAAGGCAGTTTTCTCTATTTTAGTTGTGAGGCAACTTACAGATCCCTCCAGCAGAGCCTGACGCAAATTGTGCAGATCTGCCTCTGGACACCAGACTTCAGCAATGAGACACTTATTTGTGACGTCAAAGCTGCACATGTTCAGCGTGTGATAAATGGCCTTCATCTTCTGCACTTGGACAACTCGAGTACAAACTGATTCAGCAGCTTTGCTTAACACCTGCCTTAAATAATCCTCAGTTTTGTGCAGCACCTTGGTTAAAAAAAAAAAAAATTATTTTAATGAAGTCATAAGTAAAATTATACTCAGGAGCCTGGAACTTCCCTCCCATCACTAGCCATTAAAAACTACCAACACCAAGAAACGGAAATGCTCCGTTAGTGATGAAAAAATGTAGAGACAAAAAATCAAGACTGACACAACACATCCGAAAACCCACGTATCCTTCATAAAAGAAACATGCCTCTGTGGTTTACTACCCACCAGAGGCTCTGAGTTTCACTTCAATATATACTAACTGGTTTTTCACAAAATACATACCAACATATCAAGGCAAGTAGAATTGCTTATCACTGAAAATATGCTTTAGTTAAACACTATAATAAACACTTTTTATTTGAAAAAGTAACATTAAAAATATTCTCAAATGAAATGATCTGACCACTCTAGAACCATGCCCAAAGGGCTATAAAACAGTGCATACCCTTTGACCCAGCAGTGCCATTACTGGGTCTGTATCCCAAGGAAATCATAAAGGAGCATGTGCAAAAATGTTTGTAGCAGCTCTTTTTGTGGCAGCAAAGTATTGGAAAATGAGTAAATGCTCATCAATCCCAGGGAATAGCTGAATAAATTGTGGTATATGAAGATAATGGAATATTATTGTTCTATAAAAAATGATGAACAATGACTTCAGAAAAGCCTGGTAAGATGTATATGAATTGATGCTGAGAGAAACAAGCAGAACCAGGAATATACATTGTATACAAGAAGAACAAGGATATACAATGATCAACTACAAAAAACTTGGTTCTTCTCAGTGGTTCAATGATCCAAAGCAATCCCAATAGACTTAGATAGAAAATGCCATCTGCATCCAGAAAAAAAGCTATGGAGACTGAATGTAAATCAACACATGCTATGCTCACTTCTTTTTTCTGTTGGTTTTTTTTTTTAAATCTTTCCCATGGTTTTTACCTTCCACTCTGATTTTTCTCTCTGAACATGATTCGTAAAGCAATGTATATTAAAAATAAACTGTTAAAAAAAATGGACACCTCTGAACACAATATGTAATATTTATTATATAGTCATTCTTAAACTGGAAATCCATTGCTTTATATTTTGAATCTCTTATTTTCTGCTGTGCACATGGCAATATTTTATTGGGGTTTTTTTTTCATATTTTCTATTTAAGTTTAAAATAAAGTTGTAAATATATAGATTTTTTTTCTTACCTATCTCCCCTCCCTCCAATCTAAGCTCTGCCAAGAATCCATTTTTTAAACCCATGCCACTCACTATTCCCTAAGGTTTCAATAAGGTTTAATAGTCACATAACAATGAAAGGGAAAGAAAAACAGTAGGTACTTTTCCCCATCATCAACATGCTGGTATTTACCTTGTCATCAACCTTCTCAGAATCAGAAAGTCAAGTTAATTGAAATACAAATCAGAAAGACTCTAAGATTTCATCTGACACTCAGCATAGCAGCAAAGACAAGAGTGAATTCTGGAGGGGTTGTGGAAAGACAGGCACATTATGTATTAATGGCTGGTGGAGCTATGGACTGATTCAACCATTTTAGAAAGCATTTTGAAATCATGAGAAGAAAGCAATAGCATTGTCTGTTTTTTCTACTTCAGAGATTCCACTAAGTGGAATATACCAAAAGGAGGCCCGTAATAAAAATAAAAGCCCTATATATTATAGAATATTTCAAACAGCACTTTTTGTAATAACAAAAACATGGAAGCAAAGCAGACCCTTATTGACTAGGAAACAGTTACATGTTACAAATGTTACAAAAATTGTAAATTATTAATTAGACAACTACAGAGAAGCATGGAAAAATGTAAAGTGAAGCTAAGAGGACACAAAATGACTACAGCAAAGTATATGGAAAGAACAAATAGAAAACTACCACAACTGAATGCTGTGAAGGAAATGACATAAAATACATCCCCCCTTAGCTGCAATGCAACAGAGGGAGACCAGAGTCCACTATCCTGTGAGCTCAAAGACAGAGGCTGTCTTCTGCCTTCCTCTTAGTGTCCAGTATTAGAGCCTGACATATAGTAGGTATAAATGCCTACTGACTTGTTGCCTTGACCATGAGAATGAAACACTAACATCAGATTTTTTTGACAAGTGGCAAATATGTTTGTAAGTTTTGCTGATCTTTTTTTTTCTTCCTCTTTTATAAAATTCTAGAGAACAGGAAGAAAGATACAATGGGAAACAGATGATGTTAAAACCAAAGATAACCAAGAAAGTTTCTTCTTAAAAAAAAAAACCCACAAGAAGTGAATTGTTATGGTCTATAGCTGAAGGAAGAGAATACAACCACGTCCATCTTACTCACAGTATAAAGATCCTGTATTCGTGTATTTAGCCCCTCATGAACTTCTTTTCGTTCTTCAACAGTACTGGGGTAGGGGTAAACGTGGCAGTGATAACTAGGAATAACAATTAAAACATATTTTGCACTTATTAGATGAAGCAACTTTTAAAGTTAAAAGTAAACATTCCTTTACCACACAAGTCTTGTAAAACAAGGAGGCAAGGGAGCATTCTTCATCTTTTAGATAGATAGGTAAGTTATTAAGCACTTACTATGTGCGAGACACTGTACTAAATGCTTGCAATACTAATACAAACAAAAAGGGAAGACAATCCCTACCTTCCCTGTCCTCTCAGTATAAATTCCCATTATTCATCTCATAGTTTCAAATTATATCAAATTTATCAAACTGTCACAGACCAGGAACAACAGTAAGCATCTTCTACTAGAAACAGTGGCAAAGGGAAAAAGAAATATCCTTTTCTCTCTCTCTGTGTGTGTGTGTGTGTGTGTGTGTGTGTGTGTGAGAAACCATTTAAAATAGCACATTTTATAGTAACAAAGAATTAGAAGCAAAGTGGATGCTCAGCCTTAGAAAAAGACTGAACTGGGGGCAGATAGATGGCGCAGTGGATAGAGCCCCATTCCTGAAATCAGAAGAAGCTGAGTGCAAATCTGATCTCAGACACTTAACACTTCCTAGCTGTGTGACCCCAATTGCTTTGGGCGGGGGAGGGAGGGGAAAGAGAACAGATGAAAAAGACTGAACCAATTTGTGGTCTGTAAGAATAAAAGGAATATTAATTCAATGCAAACAAACAAAACACTAATATAAGTTCAGAGAATCTTGGGAGAAATTGTATAAACTGACAATGCTCAGAATAAGCAAAACAGGCCAACAATATACACAATGACCACAATAATGTAAAAGAGAACAACACTGAAAGATTTCAGAACTCTGATCAATGGCAGTGACTTTGGAGGACTGAGAATGTGCCTACTACCTCTTAGGAAGGAGTCACTTACAGGGGGAATTGAAGTGCCGTGTTCAAAAACAACCAAGGGTTTACTTATTTTGCTGAACTATCTTTACTGTTACTAGCAAGAGAGGGAGGAAAGAGAGAGAGATCATTTCAAAGTAATAATGATGTTACAAAAAGAACATCAATAAAAACATTTTTTTTAAACTACAGGAGGTACCAACAAGGTTAACCACCAGCACCGAGTCCTGTGTAACATTACTGACTGAGCAAATAGCTCTCTCCCTCTCTTCAATGCAGAAGTGGAGAATTACAGCATGGAATGCTATATATATTGCTCTAAATAGGTGATGTGTTTGGTTTTATTTTATTTGGTTTGCTTTTTCTCCTCTTTTAAAATCTATGTAACAAGAACAGGGTCAGGGAATATATTTATAAATGAATGTATAAGATAGACACCGCATAGAGGGGAAAAGATGGAAGCTGAAATACTTGACACAAGAAGCTTCTGGTCCCAGGGTACTACACTTTAGTTCCTCCTCCCTCCTGTCACTCAACCTCTTCCTGAGGACACCACACTTCACTCTCTGCCTGAACCACACATCCAGAAAGAATCCAGGGGTAGCTAGATGGCCCAGTGGAGAAAACAATGGCCTGGGAATCAGGAGGACCTGAGTTCAATTCTGACCTCAGAAACTTATTAGCTGCATGATCTTGGGCAAGTCACATAACCCCAATTGCCTCCCAAAAAAACCCTAAGTTTATTATATTGACCCTTAGAAGACATTATTATCCATTTTCCAAAATTTTTCTACATGCAATATAACTGCCAATATGATCACAGAACTGAATTTCAGAATGGGCGATCTATGACATTGCCTTTAATTTAGAAAAGAATCCAAGAGGTTCAAGTCCCTTTTGCAAGCATATGAGTTTTTAAACACCACCAACAGCATTCTAATTGAAGCCCTCCAGCTCCAAAGAGAATCCTGAGGTCCAAAGAATACAGGGCCATAACTAGAAACTAGAACTTTTAGGTTGATGCTCTACAGCTCTAGTTGTTCTCCTTACAGTTCAGCCAGGTTATCCAGACCCTGCCCACAATGGTTACCTGGGGACAATTGTGAAATACCTGGGCACCTACTGCAAAAGGAGAATTGAAGACTTTCAGAATTTATAAAAAACACAGTTGGGGACTAAGGGTTTGGTTGGTTTCTCTAAGAATACTGCCAGACAAAGTTCTTAGCAAAAGACTGAAATAGTTACCTAAAAATAACAGATAATATTTGGATAAAGGTGATTACACAGAACAAAATGATATAATTGTTATTTCTGTCCTATAACAACATGAATCTTTTTAAAAGAAAAAGATAAGCTCCAGTACATAGTTGACATAGTTCCTACTTTTAAATTATTCAAAATTATCAAATAAAAGATATTTAAAAATTCATTTTATGCTAAAATGTTGAAAAAGACCACTTCACAAAGAATTATAAAGAATAATAAACAATGTGAACACATTATTTCTCTTACCAATCACAAATCTTCTTAACTTTCTGGCCAATCTGATCGCCCCAAAAGGATATTAAAAACACATACCATTTTGTGACATCTCCCTAAAAAAGAAAGATAACAATTATTCTTCCTTTTACTTTAATTTTTCAAAGTATCTCAATTCAAACATTACAACATTCTCACAGTTAATGTCAGAAATAAGTTTTGAAAAGAAAAGTCTTTGACAAACAGAAGACATTAAGGAATTTCATCCTGCCTTTAACTGTGTGCACACCATGTGAGATTTTTTTCAGAATATTGTAGGGTATAACATAAGAAAATACAAAAAGAATTTGTCTTTCTGCTGACTTCAACTTTGTCTTTCTGCTAACTTCAACTTAATGCCTAAAAAGTTCTCCCAAAGGACCCAAGGAATTACCAAAATAAGAGCTCCAAAATGCTACCATTTTTTTAAACCATTCTTTCTTAAGACACTACAGAGACACTGAAGATCCAGTTGATGTGAACCTGCAAGATCAGGATATGGGAAGGATTAATCTGGAGAGGCAGAGACATACATAGAAATTTAGCCGATTCCAATGTAAACTAAGCATTCTCACTCAAAAATAACAGACGAAGACTGACCTGACATGGGAATCTAGTTGAGATGCTAAAGCTAGAAAGTTAAGTAAATCAAAGAAAATTTCCACCAGCATAAAAAATTATCATAGAATTTAGAGACTTCCAAAAGAAGAAATGAGAAATTCTTTAACTATAAGCAAAAACTCAAAGAAAAAAATGGATTTTTTTTTAACAAAGGTGACCCAAATGCCTAGATGAAATGAGAAAGAAAATAAAATTTCTGAAGAATTAGAAGGATAACAGCTTAGAAAAAAAGGTAACCTTAGCCAAATAACTGACTCCCCGAAAATAAAAACAGATCAAACATAAACCAACGACTAGATAAGATACATATTAGAACAAAATCAAAAGATTGAAAAAATAGAAGAGAGTCTAAATAACAAAAACAGCTGACCTGGAAAACAGATCATGCAGAAAAGGAGAAAAAAAAATCACCAGTCTCCCTGAAATGTATGATAAAAAGAAAAGTCTGGACATTCTATTTCAAGAAATCACGAATGAAAACTCAATCTATAAGGATGAGAGGACAAACTGAAGAGAGAAAGAAACCCCAAAAGGAAAATCTTTAGAAATGTTACAGTCAAATCTAGGACTCCCATGCCAAACAAAAAATACTTTTAAGCATCCAGAAGGAAGCATTTAAAGTTCCCAAGAAGCAGAGTCAGGATCACACAAACTTGCCAACTTCTAGTAAAAATGAGGAAATCTTGCAATACAGTATTACAAAAGTCAAAAATAGTATTACTTTACAATAAGGAATAAGGTATCATCCTTATAGAAAAAATAGGGCTTTCAAGAAAATAGAGAATTTTCAAGCATTTCTGATGAAAAGAGCTGAGTAGGAACTCTGAAATACAAATACAAGAGTCCACAGACCCCTAGAAGAGGAATTTTATAAAAAACAACTAAAAGAGGAAATAAGATGATGATATGCTAACAATATTCTAATAGTGGGAGAAGAAAACAAGTATCCCTCTAGAATCTTAATGTTCCCAAAGGACACTGAAGGAATTAAATTTAAAACAAAAAAAATTGGGGGAGGAGAAAATAGTTCTGAGTTTTAAAATGGAAAAAGTAGAAAAAAAATAAAAGGATTATATTAGTGAAGAAAAAACAAGGGAGTAAAACCTGTTATTTCCCATAATTGGGGCACATGAAAAGAGTAAATATATAAAGATGAAGGGGGAAGGGAAGTGAGACTTAATTTAACCTCATTCTTAAATGAAACAGACAAAAGAGGATGGAACACAAGATATATAGATATAGAAATACACCAAATTCAACAGTTTACACCAAGGACAGGAAAAGCGAAAGAAGTTAAGAAGGAAAATAATGGGAATTATTTCAGGGAATAGTCATAATAAAAATAAATTTCCCGATACTGAATAATGTATTAAAAAGTTAAAAAAGTAAATAAATAAATCTAGCATCTAAGAGGATGTCCATCAATTAGAGAATAAACTGTGATATAAATATAATGAAATATTACTGCATTATAAAAAAATACTTTAGAGAACTCTGAATACTATGAATTGTTGCAAAGTAAAATCAACACTAGAACATTGATACAAAGATATCAATGTTGTAATGAAATGAAATTTTGAAAAACTTCAAAGTATTAAGAACTTCAGATAAGTGTAATGACCAACCATACCCTCAGAGGACAGATGATGAAATATATTACCCATCTTTTGACTGAGAATTGATTCAAGGTGCAAAAAGAGGCACATGCACGCATGGGTGTGTGTGGCTGTGTGATTTGTTTGGCCCTGAAAGCCTTCCATAAATTAGCCCAGTACTAACTTTAATCTTCTTATACTTTACTCCATGACTCAGTATCACTGGCCCTTCTTCTTATACTTTACTCCATGACTCAGTATCATTGGCCCTTGCTCCACCTAACTCCATCTCCTGCCAGCAGGCATTTTCATTGGCTGTGCTGCATGCATAGAATTTTCTCCGCCTCCATTTCTGTCCCCAGAATTTCCTGTTTTTCTTCAAGTCCCAGATAATATCCTACCAACCACAAGAAGTCTTTCCCAAATTCCCTTAATGCTAATGCTCCTTTCTTTTGATTTCTTATTGTTCAGTTGTGTCCAATTCTTTGAGACTCCATTTGGGGTTTTCTCAGCAAAGAAACTGGAATGGTTTGCCAATTCTTTCTCCACTCTAGTGATTATCTCCAATTTATTTCTGTGTCTGTGTGTGTGTGTGTGTATGCACGTGTGAATGTATGTGTGTTTGTGTATAAAAATAAAATTTTTACATAATTGTTTGCATGTTCTCACTCCCATTAGACTGTTAATTCCTTGCCAGCAAGAACTATTTTTGCCTTTTATTCCCAGCACTTCTTAGGGTACCTGGCACAGAACAGGTATTTATATATGCTTATTAATTTGATCATGGATTTCTTTAGCTGAACTGTTTATTTGTAATGGGAAAGTTTTTTTCTTCTCTTTCCTTCTCTGAGCTTTTAAATTGAGGATAGAAGGAGGCTGAGGTAGAGAGAGAGAGAGAGATTAGCAATAGTGAAAAGAAAAAAGGGCAATGGTAACACTTTTTTAAATCCACAGAACAAACGGAAACAGTAGGCAGGATAGATTTTAAAGTAACATTAAATTATATACTTTTCTTTAAAAAAGCAAGTGGTATGAAACGGAAATTCAAATTTTCATATGCAAATTTCTAAATGCCCCTGCTGTTTATAGGGAAATGTTTTTTGGGGTTTAAGTTCAAAATAAATTTTTTTAAAAATCATAATAAAGTAAGGTTGGACTAAATGGCCTATAATGGCTCTTTTAATTCTAGATCTATGGACTCTTATGATGCGACTTTGAAAGGAGAAAGAAAACAATAAACCATTAAGGAAGAGAAAAGAAGAGGCAGGCAAGTAAAGGCAAATCTATTTATATAAAGTTCATGTAAGTCTCATCGCAAGAAATATGGCCATCTAAATACTTGCATTTGAAAAATACAGACCCAAGAAAAGACAATCACTACATTCACTTACTGTCTCTGGATCTTCAAGGCACTCATCCAGTTCTGCATGAGTCACAATGGTATAACCTTTACAAACTCTCCACAACATTTTTTCAAATGCTTCAACTTTAGTTTGGTGAATTAAACCTGACACAAATCTAGGAAACAATGCAGAATAATTACTTAACAAAATTGTTAAATTACATAACAAATAAACATGGACTATCAATGTCCCTGAACTATATAACATAACTTCAGCACTGGCTAAGTATTGTATGCCTATGGAACCACTGATGAAAGGGGGCCGGGTTCATTTTGCTAGTGTAAAGAATCAATCAGAGTAGCTCATTTCTTCAAGAGAACTTTGAGGTTCACCCTTCATGTATATTCTACTTCAGAACTTTGTCACGGCTTGGTCAAGACCTTGTCAAGTACAGGTCCAGTAACAGACCATCCATATCTGTAATGCCAAATAAAATATTTATAAGATATTTTACTGATTAAGAAAGTGATAAAGAAAAAATTTTACAGGAAAAAAAACATAAGAATTGCAAGGCAAAAGAATGGAGGAGATTTTTTATTTCGAGATTCAAATTATACTATAATTATCTAAGCTTAATTAAAAAGTAGGTTAAAAGGTCAAACAAACAGATTCTATCTGTTTACATTTAGAACCAATGGCCTATTAGAAACTAGTATTTGATGAATCCAATATCAAGAAAGGAAGTTGTTAGACAGTAATAGATAAAAAATAGTATCAGAGCTGCAGCTTGTGACACCAAAATAAATTCCACTTAGATCAATGATTTAAACACAAAAAATTTATCTAAAAATAAGAAAATAGTGGAATGTGATGTTACAACTATGGTGAAGATAAAGATTCTTAGCCAATGGACAAACAAAAGAAATTACAGGAGACAAAACAGAGTGTGCATATAAATATGTAAGGAAACTGATACCTTCTGATTTATTTTATTAAATGATAAAAAAGCAACAAAGGTTATTCAATTCAAATGAAATAAATGCATAAAATACTACAATATTTTCTTATATTTATTTCATTTAATTAGTTTTTAACCTGCTTTTTAATTTTTTAAATTTTTCTCAATATTTTATTTTTCCAAGTACATGTAGATAGCTTTCAGCATTCATTTTATGTTTCTTTTTTCCCAAATTCTCCTCCTTCCCTTCTTTACCTCCCTCCGCCCCCAGACAGCAAACAATCTGATACAGGTTAAATGTCCTTTTTTAAATCCTTTTAAAAAATATTTCCATTTAATCTTAACTTTTAAATGAGATTTAATTGTTAGATAGAACCCATTTTCACTTTACAAGAAATTTGAACCTAAGCACTACATACCCCAATTTTGCACCCAGTCTCTGCATACAATTGTAATCCAACAAAGAATCCTTTTCTAAAGAAGGAAATTCTTCATAACTGGGTTCAAACTACAAAAAGACAGATAAGAATACCATTTACAGATATTTTAGTTAAGATTTTTGTAAATAATAACAATAATAAAGGGATGGAGACAATGGACTTTTTTTTTCACTGACATGAACTTCCAGCATAAAAATTTCTTTCACTGATGCAGATCAGCAATTCATCAATTAACTTATAGCTAGGGAGTTGTTCCTTCTCCTCCAAATTACCTTGCATGGATTTTGTATATACCTTGTCCTTATTACAGATGCAAATGTTGCTTCCTGTGATAGAAAGTAAGTACCTAAAGAAATTGTTTTGTATCTCCAATACCTGGTCCTGGGCCTGATACACAGCAAGTACTTAAAATCCTTGCTGACTGACCCCAAGAAGTGATGTGATTTGCCCATACACATACAACCAGGAAAGTATGGATTAGTATAGCTTCACTTTAAGAACTGCAAAAAGTCTTTCTTACATTAGTTCATTTGAGCTTCACAATAACCTTATGACATAAATATTATAGGAATTATTATCCTCATTTTACAGGTGAGGGAACTGAGACCTGGAGCACCTCAAAGATCTGAGGTCTATTTCCCTTGGAACTCAGCATCCTATTCATTATTACTATGCTGCCTCACCATGAAAACTACCTCATATCAGGATATCAAACAAGTTTTTAGAGCATCACACATTTTAGGCTCAGCTACACCTAAAACAACCTATTTTTGAGATACAACTCTGCAAGTCTGCTAAAAAAGTAAACTTTAACCCATTTTTTAACTTCATTAGGCCAATTGTAAAACAAAAAAAAAGGTCAGATTTCAGTTTGTCATAACAATCCTCTGTTCATATTATTTTTACCCAAAGTACTAAACTATTCTTCAATGAAAATGAAATCAGTTTAGAATATATCAATTTCTTAATAACGTCTGTGTATTTGCTACAAAAAAATAAAATAAGTATATGCACATGAAAATAAATTTTTTGGTATGAAATGGGATTCAGTATGGCATTCAACTTGGCAGAAATTATGAGGATTAAATATCTAATATCTAGAAATAGATTTCCTCAAATGATATTTTGTTCTTCCTTTACATCTAGTAAATATATACTGGAAAAGTGAAAAAAAAAATGAAAAAAGTTCATTTCAAATTTCAACTAAAATATACACTAAGTTCTCAATTACTATGTTAACTAATGGCTACCCATCTTGCAAAATCTTGTTAAGTTTTTGTATTCTGAATTTGTCCTCTAAAAAAACATGTGCTACAGTCTGTAGACTGGTGAATCTGTGCCTGGTATTAAAGGTAAGCTCCAGAGCAAACAAGGACTGAATCACCTGGTCCAGAGCTTGGCACATGATGGGCACCCAATACTTGTTGAATTGTATTGAACTGAATTCAGTACCTCTATGTTCCTTTTAACAAAGGTTTTGGTCACTCTTAACATGTGCGTATACTCAATCAGCTCAAGCAGGTTTTTTCTCAGTTTTTCTTTGTTCTTGGTGACTTCTCTCAATTCAACCTCCAGTTTCTGTAATTGTTCCTAGAAATAAAAATGAAAATTAAGTTATTTAGATTTTTGAACAGCTCAGGTCTGACCATATCACCCTTTCCCAGCCCTACTTAACCTTGCTCCTTCCTATAATTAAAGTTTTCTTAGATTTAGTCCCCTCCATTCTGTGCTAGGTACATAGTAGGTTCATGGTATATAGTAAGCATTTAATAAGGATTTGTTGACTGTCTATGGAAATATTTCAGAGTCAGTATTTATTTCCTATTCACTTAATTAAGGAAAATACTTTTTACTCTCATGAAGTCAGATCAGCTGACTGCTAATGTTCAGTATTCTGAATACCAGGATAATCAGTTGAATCTTGATTTCAAACTTCCTAATCATTTGTGGGGTTTTCCTTTCTACTGTTTCAAGTTATCAAGCTTAGAACGCACCTTCCTTTTTCAATTCTTCACATTTACTTATTTCTGATATTAATCAAAAACATAGTAAAAATCCTATGAAAATGTTTAAGCAGTAAATTCTGGAAGAACAATTCAAAACAAATGCCTGAATTTACCTTGCATTCTTATTGACACAAAATTTCCTAGTAAATCTCCATCAGCATTCAATTCTCACTAATGTCACACCAACCTATCCATAAGTTTGGTTACAAAATTCTTCCACATAATTATATAATTCACAAGTCATAAGATCATAGATCTGGAATTTGAAGGGATCTCTGAGGTCAGCTAGGGCCACTCTCTCATTTTAAAGATGTAGAAACTGAGACTCTGGCAGATAAAGTGACTTGTCCAAAGTCAAACAAGCAAGTCATCAGTTTCAGAGACAGGTTTAGTCTCAGAATCAGGCTGGTCCCAAGCTCTTTGCAGCATCCTATACTGACTGACACTCCTTCTGCAATCATACGCTAGGGTTCCAATGACTTTCTTTAGCTTTGACAAAATAGAGCAGTCCCAGAAGCGATGATAATGGTAACTGCTTTCTAAGCAAATAAAGAACTGAGATATGATCCTCTGAATATTCAGTGAAATCTGAAGTGATGAAAGCATAAACCTAACAGCTAACAATGTGCAGTTGTATACACACACACACACATTAAAAATTGTTTTTATATGTAATTGGAAATAAAAAACATTCAAGAATCTATAAAATTAAAAAGAAAATACTTTGGAAAAAAGTTAAAGTGTGCTTGATGGAAAAGGGAAAACTGGCCTATAATTAATATTATTTTGATTAATGATTACTCATTAATCAAACGAGTAAGAACTGACTAATGTAGTTTTCTAATTTATTATGAGATATGAAAAACTTAAAGAGTTAAATTCAATAATCTTATTGGGAAAAAATTACCTGCATTTCCAAAACTTGTTTAAAAGGTGGGGCAGGAGGACTGGTATCTCCATCAGGAAGGGGAATATCAGCTTTTTTAATTTCTTGCACTAAATATGCTAAAGGAATCAAAGGAATTTTGATCAAATTCATTATGTTTAAATTTACAAAACACAATATTCACATGTTTAAGTGATAAATCAAAACATTTTTACACCCAAGCCTTCTTTGTTGAGCCAAAAAAATCTAAATCCCCAAAGGATGAATATCTTCCCCAGAATCCTATTCTTGGTCCTATTTATAAGTCCAGAAAATAAACAGTCTGGTTACCACCAAGTTAAATATCACTTTCCCCAAGGAAGGTTCCCTATTTCTCCTCTTTTTCCCTTCTCCCCACCCATTGTGAATGACCTCTCCCACCTCTTTTTTTGTAACCAAGGCTTAAAATGTTTTATAGGGTTATGTATTATCTTACATCAGAATTCTGTCTGTCACAATCCTCTACTTTAAGATTTCTTAAACTTTTTTCACTCATGATCCATTTTAACCAAAGAAATTTTTACACACCTCTGGGTACAGAGATATATAAAATACAGATATAAATCAAATATTTACTGATGATAAATCATAATTTCACGACCTCCACATTCAGTTACATTAAGCCACATGGGGTCATGACCTTCGATTTAAGAAGATTTGCTCTATTAGACCATGTATCTGATGAGGGCAGGCCACACCGACTCCCATGCATGTCATAGGTCTCGTCTCTAGCACAGCAAATGCTGAAATCCTCAGTTTATCAGTATCTCCCAACAGATTCCAACGGAGCATATCATACCCATCCAACATACTGGACAATGTTAGTACCAAACTACTATTGTTAAAACATATATCCTAGTTTCTGTGAGCAGACCCTAAACATCATGGCAGGCACATGTGCCACCAGCTGCAAGGTGGTTTGATTTAATGTTTTGTGAGGAAAGTATTTTGGAGAAGAGGCCTAGTCTGCTGTGACTGCTGAATGTGACAAAACAGAAAGTCTAAGTGATCACCATAGATCCACTGCTGAGGAGCTACTCCCAGCAAAACTGTGAGGAAGTTCTGTGAACAGGAATCAAAGGGCGATGAAAACTCATGGCTGTCTAGAACACTCTCAAAGACATCAAGATGATGACAGACCTCTCCAATTCATCCCCTCAGCTTCCCTCTCGCCTCTGTCTTCATACAATTCTGAAGTTAAATGAGATGAAAACTTACCCAGTATTCGTTCAAGCTCTTCACACCGCTTCACCTCCCCAACAAATTTTCTCTGAAAAGCGCTTACATTTTGGTTGAGCTAAAGGGAAGAAGGAAAAAAGTCTCATCAAACACCCAATAAGCATTCAGTGCCTAGACTAAAGGAAAATTCTCCCATCCCTCCAGGGCTATGCTATCAAAGTCTCTAGAGAAAAATAGCAGCAGCCACTCACATTATTATATAGCACCTTGGGGTTTGTGAAGCAGTTCCTTACAAACGTATAAGAACAGGAGTGGAAATGTTCAGATATGGGAAATATGGGGACCTGTCTGGCTTGCCTCTATATATCTGTGAGAGTACTCATTCCCCCATTGTTAAGGAGGGAGTGGGGTTACGGAAAGGAATGTGAAGAACAGAATACATGCTTGTTATTGGGGAAAAAATTATGGGAAAAAAAAAAAAAGGCTAAGATAATATGGGATAAAACCTGACCACTAAGCACCCCCGTGCACAAACACACATAGCTTTGCTGAGTATCACAACTTCTCTGAGTATCAGTGTTCTGACCCAAAAGAACCTGCTTTGTAGGGTCATTGGAAGAATTGAATGAAAAGAGATAATGCAAAATGCCTGCAAAGTTTACAGAGCTGTAAACATTGGTTGCTGTTGATTTTTATCAGTGTGGTAAGGAATCAAAGTATGGAAAACTCCCAGTTAAATCAGAGCAATACTTCATGTGATTTCCCTGATTCCTGAAAAGTTAAGTGACTTAGCCAGGATCACATCTCTGTTATGAGATAGATCCATCAGACAGCTGTCTACCCACTACACCAGGCATAAAGTTAAAAATGAGGATGCTGGAGTTCAGGGACTCTGGAATGTTAACATTAGTAATAAGAGCAATAATAGCTAGCACTTTTATAGCACATTTGCAAAATACTTGAGAAATATCATCCCTGAGAGGCAGAAGTTATGTCTAATTGGCAGATGAGACAACTGAAGAAAGCAGAGTATGGTGGTGACAGGTCTAGGCTAAACCAGATCTGAATTTGCAATCACATAATGTTAAATGACTTTTCCAAATTCATGCCAAAATTAAGGTTTGGATTCAGGATTTCAATAGAAGCCTTCTAACTCCAAAAGTCAGTGCCCTTCCCATTCTATCACGCCCGCTGCCCTCTAATGAGGCAATGATTGAGCCAATAGAGCTATTTGTCTTACAGCAATAAAGAAAATGCTTTCAGAAGCCAAAGTGCAAACAGAAATCCACTCACTTCAAGGTCCTATCAGTTTTTAAACTAACTTTCAATTCTACTTCTGCTATGATTCCTGACTTCACATTTGTTTTTTGTAAATTACACATGTTTAGGCAATTATTTCAGATCTCTGAATTCCTAAGACAATTTATTCTTTCAAAAGCAAAAGTATAAGAAGGAATTGCAGTCAGTGTTGGCTATCCAAAATGCTGCTTTTCACTGAGATATAGCCATACACCTTCAAATTCTATCCTGAAGCTAACAGATTTTAACAAGAAAATATCAATCCTATTTTATGGTGAATCACAAAAAAGAATATTTGGTGAAAATATTCCAGTATATTAGCGCTCAGTCATAAGACCACATATCTAGAGCTAGAAGGGGCCTTAGAGGTCATATAGGACTTTTATCACTTCGTCTCTCTGACAACTTTAATTCTCGAAAACCATGCATGAAAGGCAAACAGGTTGTAGACGGAGCTTTGTATATAACTATGAGCTAATATTATTATTAACCACAACTATTTTAATATTATCAAATTAATCCTGCTATGTTTGTTTTCTTAAGTTAAAAGCACAAGTCTTTTTGCAGTATTTATCAACTTCAATTCAGTCTTCATGTTTTTAAATAGAAATGATCTACGACCCAAATTATATAATCTTGGATTTGGCTCTCAAGCTACTAATACTTTTTCAAAGGCTATATCATTTCACTGCCAAAATTTGAGTGAACAGGAGTAATCTTCTGATAAATAAATTCTAGTTCTATAGAATATAAAACAGTTGTTTCCCAGCCTCAATCTCTGATTAACTGAATTTAAATCATTTGGTAAAACAATGAAATGAACTGGATATAAGCCCTGACATTTATAAAATTCTATCTAATGTCATAAAATCTTATAAATTCTATAAATATTTACAAAATTCAAACCTATTCAACTGCAAGTGTCATTTTATTGCCAAAAACTTTTGAGTAGATATAAACAGAAGCTTTTAAACGAAAACATTTTCTACATTTAAATGTACAATACTACAAAACTTTGCCATTGATCAATTCAATCAATTACGTGAGGATACATTTTGCAGGCTACATTTATTCTGATAGGTCCACCAGAACACAATACTAAGAAAACATTCTTTTTCCCAGGCCACTGTGGTTGACTGAAGACACTTTTCCCTAAAATGGTGCCCAACTACTTGAAATCAGGAAAACCTTTGTCCTAATTAATAAACGTTGCTAGATAACTCAAGTTTACAGAAGGACAAAGTCATAGGGCATTAAACTACTAGAGTTCTTAACAGGGTCTTAAAAAATCATTAGGCACCAACTCCTGATCTTAGAGCAAGAAGAGCAAATGAAAACAGTGAGAAGGCCTGTGTTCCAGTTCTGGTCCAGCCACTTACTAGTTATGTGGAAACAGGCTGACGAAACAGGCTCTGAGGGAAGTGACTTATCAGTTAAACAGCCATGCTTCCAGAAATTCACATTCCATCCTGGAGAAACGAAGATAACTCTATTTGCCCTAGGGCCACAGAGTGGTTGAGCTTCTCAGCAAAGAACAACCAAAACATGACTGCTATTATAGATGATGAACCGCCCAGAAGACCCAGAGTATTTTGGCAGATTATTAAATATAGTGCAATGCTTTGCACACGGCAGACCCTTATAAATATCTGCTGAAAACTTTAAGCTTCATTTTTCTTGAGAATTTTGTGTGTGTGTGTGGTTTTTTTTTTTTTTTTTTTGGGGGGGGGGAGTAGTTTGAGGTGGAGAGATGAAGATCTATGTTTCCTTTCACACCAAGAGTTTTATGGGAATGTTTTACACAGCTTGTGCCTTCTCAGCGAGGAGGAAGAGAGAAAATCTGGAACTCACAAGTTTTAAAAACAAATGTTGAGAAAACTGTTTAACATACAACCGGAGGGGGGAAATGAAACATTAAATAAAGAGAAAATAATTAAATATCTGCTGAAAGGGAAAATCAGCATACCAGCCTTTGGGCAGACTGGGCTGCAGGCACAACATCGCAGAACAAGACCAGAGGCCCCGGAAGGAAGGGTCTGGACAGGTCCCCCAGAGCCCGCACCCTCGGACAAGGAACCCTCTCCCTGGGGGGGCCGTCTACAGCTAGTGGACAGTGCGCCCCCTTCCCGGGAGGACTGCCAACAAAGGCTGTCTCTAGGGGAGGCTGGTGCAGGGTTCACAGCGGGTGGCGCAGAGGCCCGCCGACTGAGGGCACCGAGGCCCAGGGGGATCACAGTCTCATCGGCACAAATCTAGCGCCCCCTCACTTTACAAACAAGGAAATTGAGGCCAGGGAGGTCCCATTCTCGCAGGCACGAAACTGGCACACTTTAATGAAGATCCAGAGGCCCAGGAGGATAACAGTCTCGTAGGTACATGTCGGGCGCTCACCCAACACACACTTTGAATTAAACCCCGAAGTGCAGGGTAGTCACAGGATCGGCCGTAGCGGTGGCCCAGCCTCCTCCCTTCGCAGAGGAGGAGCCTGAGGCCCAAAAAGACCCCAGCATCGCAGGACCAACAACAGAGGCCGAGGGCGGGGCGCTCGCCGGAATACCCACCCTGCCCCGCCCCCCGGCCCGGATACTCACATCCCGAAATTGGGCCAGGCCCTTCTCTCCTAGGGCGCTGAGACACTCGTATGCGGTGCCGGACTGCAGGAAGAGCTGCGCCAGGCACATGGCCTCGCTGCGGAACAGGGAGCCCATGGCTCGGCGCGGGGTCCCGCGAGGCCTGGGCCAGCCGGCGCGGCAGTGCTCGCTCTCAGCCCGGCGCTTCTCCCGCGGCGGTCTCCTCGCGGCGGCCTCGCACCATGGGCCCGCCCGCCCGTCTGCCTCCGCGAGGCTCCTTCTCAGTCCCCGGGCTGCAGCCTCCGCCGCTGCAGCTACTTAATCAACTGGGGCCTCCTCAGCCGCAGGCGCCTTCTCTAACGCCAGCCTAGCCCCGCCCTCCGCGGCGGAACCGCCGGTTCCGCTTCCGGGTCCCCTCGGGGCCAGGCAGACTGACGTTGCTCCCGAACTCGTCGTGTGCACGCCCCCTTCCTGCAGCCGGGCGGGGTGGGCTGGAGGAGGGCTAAGCGCGACACGGGAGCGCGCGAGAAAGGCCCCTTTTTACCCCCGCTCCTGAAATGGAGGCTTACGCAGTCAGGTTCGGTGGGTGCCCTTCCCGCCTTCCTGGGGAGGTTTCCTCCTTAAGTCCAACTGAAAGGCCTCCCAGAGTTTTAAACCGAGGACGTAGGTTTCCCTTTCGGTCTGCGTTCAAGTTCAAGGATATGAGCGGGATTGCCCCAGGACTAGCTCTGTGGGTTCGAGGCCGAGGCAGCGTGCGTCTATTAAGCGGTTCTTCTTTTCTCGCGGGAAGTTGAAGCAAAAATCAAACCGCCCCTGCTCTCGGGGACTTTTCCGTCCAAATTGGGGAAGGGGCGCGCAGCAAGTAATGCGCAGACTCCTTTCTCGAAGAATCTATTAATCAGACATTAATTTAATGCCACACGAGCTATGTTGCCTAATAAATGTTTGATGAACCAAAGAGGGGCAGGGCCAAGGACGCAAACGAAAATGAAACAGTGACTACCTTCAGAGGGCCCGGGTTCCCCGGTGGGGGTGTCCCGAGCCAAGCCGAGCCCACGTGCTGGTGCCCAAGGATGGAAAAGGGGGCTGGACGCTGTAGCACCCCGTCCCGCACCGGGAGCCACAGTAAAAAGCTCCCAGGAGGAAAGCCTCCCCGGGCTTACATTCTTTTGCAGCCAGCACTTAGTAAGGGCCAAACCCCATGTCATGTGCTGACAATGTTGTGGTAGTTTAAGCCCCTCCCTTCGAAGGGAGCTTGGTTGTGGGGGAGAGATACATTTCTTCATCGAGCTTTTATTAAGCGACTACCGCGTACTGGGTAGTAATAGGATACAAACAACAACAACAAAAAAAAAAAAAAAAAAAAAAAAACCTACCCTCAAGAAGCTTAACTTCCACTGCGGGGATGCTTCGGAATAGGCATGCATTAAGTGCCTATTGTGTACAAGGTTGGGTTGCAAAGGAAGGCCCCAATCCCGTACCTTCAGAGAGCATACATTCTGCGGGCTAAGTTTTGGATAAACTTTTAAAGTTTTGTTTTGTTTTGTTTTGCGTGTATGTGTTTTAATAAATACCGAAGTGATTTGAAAGGAGAAAGGAGAAACCCGGAGAGCCGCTGAGTATGCGACTAAGGGGAGGGGGAAAGCGGGCCCTCCCCCGAGGGCGGGCTCTGGGAGCCGAGGCTGGATCCAGGCCAGCCCAGCCCGGGCCCCCGGCCCAGCCCGGCCCCCGAGCACGCGGCGCCCAATGGGCTGCGGGCTCGTCCCCGCCCGCACACTATAGAGGATCGACAGCTCAAAAGGACTTTTGCGAGCCGAGTCCCTCAGGGCCGGTTAGCTCAGTTGGTTAGAGCGTGGTGCTAATAACGCCAAGGTCGCGGGTTCGATCCCCGTACGGGCCACAGTTGTTTTAGTGAAGTTCCTTCCAGATTTACAAAAGGGAGTTTTCGGTGGTTGGCCTCGGATCTCTGATCTCTTTCACTAAACGCGTGGAAAGTAAAGAAAAAACTTTGAATCACTCTATACGGCACACGATCTGTGAGGAGGGAGTTGACCCAGGCTAGGGGAGTTTTTTTCCTTGGGAAAATGAAAAAAAAAAAGTCAAGCTCACCACATGTTAAATTCATTCTGTTAACTAGGAACTTAAGCAACATGTTAATGTGAAAAGTTGGTGTGTGTTGGTTTGGGACGGGATGGAATGGGATGCGATGTGCGGGATGCAGTGGGATGGGATAGAATGGGATGTGCGGAAACAAAACTAATGCAAACAAGATTAGAAGGGAAGCAACAAACTGGGAAAACATCTTCACAGTTAAAGGTTCTGATAAAGGCCTCATTTCTAAAATATATAGAGAACTGACTCAAATTTATAAGAAATCAACCCATTCTCCAATTGATAAATGGTCAAAGGATATGAACAGACAATTTTCAGAGGATGAAATTGAAACTATTACCACTCATATGAAAGAGTGTTCCAAATCATTATTGATCAGAGAAATGCAAATTAAGACAACTCTGAGATACCACTACACACCTGTCAGATTGGCTAAGATGACAGGAAAAAATAATGATGAATGTTGGAGGGGATGCGGGAAAACGGGGACACAGATGCATTGTTGGTGGAGTTGTGAACGAATCCAACCATTCTGGAGAGCAATCTGGAATTATGCCCAAAAAATTATCAAATTGTGCATATCCTTTGATCCAGCAGTGTTACTTCTGGGCTTATACCCCAAAGAAATACTAAAGAAGGGAAAGGGACCTGTATGTGCCAAAATGTTCGTGGCAGCCCTGTTTGTAGTGGCTAGAAACTGGAAAAGGAATGGATGCCCATCAATTGGAGAATGGCTGGGTAAATTGTGGTATATGAATGTTATGGAATATTATTGTTCTGTAAGAAATGACCAGCAGGATGAATACAGAGAGGACTGGCGAGACCTACATGAACTGATGCTAAGTGAAATGAACAGAACCAGGAGATCATTATACACTTCGACAACGATATTGTATGAGGATATATTTTGATGGAAGTGGATTTCTTTGACAAAGAGACCTAACTAAGTTTCAATTGATAAATGACGGACATAAGCAGCTACACCCAAAGAAAGAACACTGGGAAACAAATGTGAACTATCTGCATTTTTGTTTTTCTTCCCGGGTTATTTATACCTTCTGAATCCAATTCTCCCTATGCAACAAGAGAACTGTTCGGTTCTGCAAACATATATTGTATCTAGGATATACTGCAACATATCCAACATATAAAGGACTGCTTGCCATCTAGGGGAGGGGGTGGAGGGAGGGAGGGGGAAAAAAAATCGGAAAAGAAACGAGTGCAAGGAATAATGTTGTCATTATAAAGTAATCATTAAATAAAAAAAATAAAAAAAAAAGAATGGGATGTGCAGGATGCAGGGGGATGGGATGCGGTGGAGGTGGGGAGTAAGGTGGGATAAAGTGGTAACTGTGGGGATCAGGAAGACAATTTGAAACTTCTGCGGGCTAAGTTTTGAATAAACTTTTAAAGTTTTGTTTTGTTTTGTTTTGTTTTGCGCGTGTGTTTTCTGCCTTCTGCCTTAGCCAAGTAACCTCTCTTCTCTGGGCTTCAGTTTCCTTCTCCGGGGGACATATAAAGAGTTGCAGCAAATTGGCAATAAAAGGTGAGAATTTTCAGTGTTGAATGAGCTTTGGAAAGACAGGCACACTAATGCACCGTTGGTGGAACTGTGAATTGGCCCAAACCATTCTAGGAAGTGATTTAGAATCATGATAAGAAAGTGACTAAAAATATTAGAATTGACCCAGAGGTACCCATACTCTGCATATACCCCAAGGAAGTCAAAAAAAAAGAAAAATCAAGCCCTAAAAATCTTCTTAACTAACAGTGGATATAGGGACAGTAAAGAACTGAAATAGATTAGAATGGCTAAATAAATGTTGATATGTAACTACAGTAGAAGATTTCTGTGTGCTTAATAATCATGAAAATTAATTCAGTTAATTAAATTAAAAGTTTGTATTTGGCAGAGAGAAGCAAGCAGGAAAACATTATACTCAATAACCACACCAATGTCAATAAAGAGTAAAAAAAAAAAAATTGTGATATTATAATAACCTAGCTTGATCCTAGTGAAGACCAATCAACAATGAATAAATGAATGAATGAAAAAAAGCATTTATTAAGCACTTACTATGTTCCATGCACTGTGCCAAACAATAGAAATAACATACACAAAAGGTAGGATACTCCCTGCCTTTAAGGATCTTAGGTTTTAATAGAAGACTATGCATAAGGGGAAGTGGAGGTAAGAGAGGAGGATCCATTGACTGATTTATACTTTCCAGTATTGATTTTGTTGATCTCACTGTGCTTTCTTTTCTCTTCACAGACTTATGGGTATAGAAAATTGCATAATCTGTTTGAACCCTTTTGGTTAGAACTAGCTTGTGTTAGGTTTTTTGGTTTTTGTTTTGCTTTTTTTTATTACAAGAAATCTGTAAGGAAAGAAGTATATTTGAAAGTGAAAGTGATGTTAAAACTCAAGGGAGGGGCCGGAATAATAGTGCTGGAATTCTCTGTGGTCCCTTACAGTTTTCAATCTTAGGGTGCTACGATTTTCTCAAGAATAACACTGGTTATCTCTATAGACAAACATAACAACTTAGACTGCCCAAGTAGAACTAGGCAGTTGATAAGCCTTTTTCTTATCAGACCTCCACTTGGAATTAAGAAGAAATCTGGAGAGAGAGAGAGAGAGAGAGAGAGAGAGAGAGAGAGAGAGAGAGAGAGAGAGAGGACTGAGGGGGCCAGGAAACAGAAAAAAGGAAAGGAGGGAGGGAGGGAGTGTTTGGGACAAAAAGACCTACCCAAATTGACTACTCAGAGATCACTCATAGAAAGCAGAATTATTTATTAGAATCTTGAGAAGCGGACCCCATCCTGGTCTGTGAGCCAAATTCACCTTTAATCCCCTATTTGGTCAGTGGAATGCAGTAGACATGGTGATATACAGCTTCTTGGGCCACATAATCCCTTCTTTGGACAATGGAATGCAGTCCAGTCCTTATCTAAAATCATGTGACTCTAGAGAAGCTGAAATAGAGGCCTATAGGCTTGATCTACTTTAGCTAACAGTCTCTGATCAATATGTGCTTAATCTGTAAGTTCTTCACTTTCCACACAGGGGGAAGGGAGGAAGGAAGGAAAGGAAGGAAGGAGAGGAAGGAAGTAAGGAAAGGAGGGAGAGAGGAAATAAGGAAAGGAGGGAGGAAGGGAAGAAAGAAGGGAGGGAGAGAAAGAGTGAGAGAGGAAGGAAAAGAGAAGGGAGAGAGAGAAGAAAAAAGGAAAGAAGGAAAGAAGGGAGGGAGGAAGGGAGGGAAGGAGAGAAGCTTATCAAGCATCTGCCAATTTGCATCTCCAAAGCCCCTACTGGGTACCACCTTTTTCCTTCCCAGGCTGATGATGGCGAGCACTGGGCTGGAAGCTTTGTTGCTTCCTGAGACTGGGGCTCAGCATCCTGGGCTGTCTCCATCAAGTTCTGAAGGCAGATGGCGGTCATGGTGGTGGCCATGCTCCTGTCCCTCCCTCTGGGCCTTGCTACTTCAGCAAGGCCGGCTTACCTGCTCTTTGAACTCACGCCAGCAGCGGGCACGTGTTCCATACGCGCCCCTTATTTTAAGGCAGGATTCAGCACATAAAGATGGTGGCTTTAAGCAACAAGCTTTTATGAAGGCCTTTCTGTGGCCAGGCACAGGGTAGATGCCGGGGTCACCAAAACAAAGATGGAAACAGCCAAAGAGTGGACCCTTTAACGGGGAAGACGAGATTCTCTGTTTATGAGTGTGAGCGCCAAGTGGAGGACGAGAGCAGGGAGATTCAGGAGCCAGGATGCCACATCTTGGAGGGGGAGGTGGGTGTCCCAGGGCAGAAGCCTTTGAGGCAAAGGCTGGAGAGGGAGCCGTGTGTGCGCGCAGGAAGAAAGCCAGCTTAGCCACCAAGAAGAAGGAAAGTTAATGTATCATAAATCTAGAGAAACAGTTGGGGCCAAGGGGGAAGGGCTTGAAAGGCTAAATGGAGTTTGCCTTTTCTCACTGGGGCAAGAGGGGGTCCCCAGAGCTCATGAAGGCAATGACCCGCGTAGGCTTGTGCCTTAAGAACATGACTTGGGCAGCAGCAGGAGCTCACGGTGGAGGAGGAGGCTGCACTAATCCAGATGAGAGGTGAGGATGTCCTGGAAATAGGAAAGGCAAGGTTGGCAACAGATCAGAGGTTGTTGTTTGTCCTTCTTGGAGAGGACCACGACCTCGGGGAGGGACCATGATAGGCAAGTGAGGGAGGGAGGGCTGTGCAGTCACCTGTCTCACTTTCCCTCCTGAGCCATCTGGGTCTAGGGTCAGACACAGATCAGGACGGCTGGAGATGGCCCTGGAGGCAGTGGGAAGCTAAGGCCTTCAACAGTTCTGATTGACTGAGGCAACACCCATTCAGTGATTAGGCCTAGGCAGATTGATTGTCTCTTCATCACAAGATCATTGGAACTGGCCTGGAATCATCTCATTGTTGAAAAGAGCCACATCCATCAGAATTGATCATCGGATAATCTTGTTATTAATAGCTCAATGATAATGAGAAAGAAACTTGGCCTCTCTGACCCACATGATACATGATATAAAAATGTACATAATAAAATAATATTTGTACTGCCTGTCTCATCGGATCAATAAAAAGAAAGCATCTGGCAAACCTTAAAACGCTGAATAAATGTCAGCTATTTTTTGCAGGATAAACAGGATGTCAAAGAAAGAGAAAAGAATTTCTCAAAAAGAAAAAATTTATTCATAGTACACAAAAATCTATTTAAACCAAAGATCATCTGGTAAAGTGATATAAATCTAAGTGTATTTTTGAAAAAAAAAAATCAGTTCTTATTGTTTTAAAACAAGAGTTTCTTTAAAGAGATTGATCGTAAGCATACATTTACAGTTTATGAATACATATTTAACTCTTTCAATAATTCACACTTTCTAACATTTTATTTTAAGGTCCTAGTCTCAACTCTACTAATGTGTATGCTAACTGTGTAGCCTTGGACACGTCACTTTGAGGATGCTAAGATTTCCCTCAATGACAGACAGCTCTATTGACTTCTCCCCTTTCACGATTTGTGATTTTCCCGGTACAAATATCACTACCACTGGGGTAGATCAAGCCCCCTCTGGAAGCCAGTGCCTCTTAGAAGCTAGTATCTTAGAGCTGCTGAAGCTAAAATCAAATCAACTGGCTAGCAGCCAGCCTTTTGAGCAAGTACATTTAAAAACAAACTAACTATTAAAGAATACCATCTTTTTACAAAAATACAAAGGAAAAGTGAAACTAAGAGAAGTTTTCCATCCTGGTCTCAAATCCTGACCACTAGGCTGCCATTGCTCTCTGAAGCCTTGAGGAGTTAAAAGGCGGATAAGCCCCAAACCATGTGCTCTCTGATCCACGGGTTTCTGATGAATATAATCAAGCTGAAGATGAAGATCAGCATCAAGCTTTTGGCAAGGCAGGAATAGTGATACTCTCCTGGAAGAAAACAAACAGCAGCCGCACTCTGAGCCTTGAGCTCTGGGACTCAACGGAAAAGAAGAGGCTGCCTGAGAAGCTCTCAGTAATAAACACAGATGTAGACAAACGAAGAGAAGAAGGCAAAGGAATAAATACTCAACCAAACCCTTGCCATCTGCCCTGGCCCAACTGAGACTGATCCCGGCGTCCCCCATCACTCCTCTCCTTATAAATGGGCTTCTCTCTGGGCAGCATGACATGAGTTGATACAAGCACAAAAAAGCACAAAGCCTTAAATATAAGTCAGTTTCCATTGTGCTTCCATAGATCATAGTGCTAATTAATTCTTCCCATTCCAGCCAAGTGCTACAACAAGATTTTTGTTAGCCCTAAAATTTGAGGCAACAGAGCCAAGAAGACTCCTCTTCCTAACGTCAAATCCTCTCTGATACTTCTAGCTGTATGACTCTAGGCAAGTCATTTCACTCTGTTTGCCTCAGTTTCTTCATCTGTAAAATGAACTGAAGAAGGAAATGGTAAAAAAAAAAAAAAAAAAAAAAAAAACCTCCGGGATCTCTGCCAAGAAAACTGTACTAAAGAGTTGGACACGAATGAAATGGCTGAACATGCCCCCAACACTTCTGGAGCACACTCTTTCCCCCTCCCCATCCCCAGGATGTGTCAGACCCTCCTCTTACTAGCAGGTTGGGTCTCCAAGGTGATACATATTTCTAAAACTATTACTAAAAGCCCCGACAATGAAATCTAGATTGAAAAATCCCATGGCCTCCTTTTAGGCCTCCTCCTTCTTGTTTTGTTGTTTAGTCATTTTTCATTGTAGTTGTGTCCAACTCTTTGTGATCTTATTTTTAGTATTTTCTTGGCAAGATATTGAAGTGATTTTACCATTCCCTTTTCCAGATCATTTTACAGATAAGGAAACTGAGGCCACCAGGATGAAGTGATGGGCCCAGGATCGCCCTGCTAGAAGTATCAGAGGTCAGATTCGAACTTAGGAAGAAGAGTCTTCTTCATTCCAAGCTCATCGTTTTGCACCTTATGGCACCAGCTAGCCTTCCATCCTTCTTGACTTCACAGCATCTGCCATCGCTGCTTGTTCCCCTCCTCCCAGACAGTGTTCTCCTCTCTAGATTTGGTGATAGACCTCTCCTGACTGCCGTTCCAGCAGGCCCTGATGCTTGTCTGCGGGATCATTATTCACATTCCACCCTCTATATAAGGGTGTTTTTAGGGCTCTATCTATGTTCTTCTTTTCTCCATCAGTACTCAGTCTCTCCTCTCCCTCCTTGCACCAAACTGGACATCCTGGAGGCATCTCAAACAAGAGCCATCATGGCCTTTCCCCAAAGCCCAGCCCCTTTCCTAACTTCCCTCCTTTTTGCAGAGCCCCCTCAAGCGCCCTCCCAGTCATCCCTGGGTTTGTCCTCACATAAACATTTGATGGTCAGTTCTACCACTATTGCATGTTTCCTATCTTCCCCTAGACCAACCCTTGTTCAGGGTCTTAAGTTTCTTCTCTCAGGAATCCAATCTCTACACAAAGGCCCAGTAGGGCTTCCAGAAACTACTCTCCTTTGCTCAAGTCACTCCTATGGCTCCCTATTACTTCCAGATTAAAATACCAACTCCTCCATTGAGCTTTTAAATCCCTTTGCAATCTATCTCCAGTTCACTTTGCCAGGTTTCCTGCACAACAGTCATTCATCCCTTACAAGTTCAAATCAAACATTCCATCTCCTCCTTTATGACTTTACTCAGACAGCCCTGAAGGTCTGGGACCCCTCCCTCCTCGACTTTAAGGCTGGGCTCAGATGTCTGTTCTGATTGAACAACTATCCACCCCTCCTCCCAAAAACTACTTTATATTGTACATACGGCATACATAATACTGTGAGGCAAATATATTCCCACATATGTGTATGTGTCATATGTACACACAAAATTTAATTTCTGGGGGCAGGTTGTTTTCCCCTGTAGAATGTCAGCTCTGTGAAGGCAAGAGCCAGTTTTTCTTCCTTATGTCTTCAGAGCTTCACCCATCACCTGGCCCATTACAGGCACTACGTGTGTGTTTGTTTACTCCTTTGCCTTATTATCTAGCTTAAGGCAGATGAAACCCTCCTCTTTCTACCCCAATCAGATACCTGCCTTTGTTAGCCCCCATGGGTCCCAAACCACAGTGGGCTTCTGAATATCCTGAGAATGGTTGATTGACTCCCCTCCCCACCATAGCAGACCAAATTACTCAGCTAATTAAAGAAAGAAAGCAAAGCCCATAATGTGGCCTAGAACTCTCCCCTACCTTGATAATTCTTGCTCAAGGGGAATATAAGCTCTGACCAGCAGACTTCATTGTTGGTGCAGTCACGGTTTGCAAGGCTGATCTGGAAACTACAAGACAGCGGGGTAAGTGGCAAAGCCAGAACAGTGCCAAGGCAGAGTCCGCCATCCCCGCAGTGAAGGGCGCCCAAGGGGTCAAAGGATCCCAGAACTAGAGGGGATCGATAAGGTCATAGGAGCATTGGTTGAGAGCAGGCTGAGGTCTCAGGGTCCATCCAGTTTCCCTTTTTACAAATGAAAGGAAAATGAGGTCAGAAAGGCCAGATGACTCCTTCCGGGGATCACAAAGCCAGAAGAAGGGCTAGAGCTAGACTTCTGTGGCTCGGATGCCATTCCCACTATAATCTAGCCCCCAGATCTATCTTCCTTTGCAAAGTGTGGATGATTTCACTTCCAATATTGTCAAATACTCAAGTGGCCGTTACCTTGTCAGTGGCTGGGTCAGCTGAGGAGGTATTCTAATAAACTGGACTGAGACACTAAGCGGGAAAAAACTAGGTTTATCTTCACAGGTGATCCCACAGTGGAACTGCCAGGTAACAGAAGAAAAGCTGAAGAAAGAAATCCCAGTGATGAGGTTACATCATAGCAGCCAAACTTTCACCACCAGCAAAGCAGCCCTAGGGCGGTGGCTGGGGGCTTTCTCATTCCATTTCGCATCTACTATCTCAAAGCAAGCAGGGCCCTCGTCATCCCAAGCATTAAGTTTTTCTAGATTTAGGAATCCCATGCAGATCATGCACCTACCTCACAATATGCACAAAGCCAATGGACTGAGTCACTCAGGAGGACCCAGCATTGCAACAAAGAAAGATGTCTTCCTATCACCCTTCCAAGTCTGTCTTCATCACTGTGAGCGGCTCTGAGGTCTCAGGGCCCTTGCTACCCATCACCCTCTTGTTCCCATTTAGCACTGCCCCAAGGAGCTCACCTGACCTCTGCACCAAGTATCACATCCTGGGGAATCCCTTCCAAATTACCACTATTCGAAATAAGGAAGTGGACAGTCATCATGGAAGGCACATCAGGGCAGATGCCTTTTATATCCATAAAATAGGGCCCTTCCTGAGGAAAATGTGTATCTCTCCCTGTAAGAATAATAAATTATGTCTTCTAGAATGAATAATGCAAAACATTTTTCCTACAATGCAGTTTAAGTCTGACCCAGAACTATGAGACAGCAAAATTTCCATTATATAGAGTGACTGAAACAAAGAGTAATCCATTACAAAAAAAGATCACTCAAAAAAATAACTCTCTCCAGTTCTGCCAATAATTTCTGACATACATTTCATAGCAAAGAGCAGTATACTATGGAGTCCCATTTTTCTTTTCTTTTTTTTTAAAGGTTTGAAAAGTTTTTTATGCACATTATTCCATGTGAACCTCCCCACAACCTTGGAAGCTATGCACTAATTTTTTAAAAATGTTTTATTTGTTTTTTATCAGCTGATACTTACCTCCTCATCACTCCACCCCAACTACTCCCCATCTCCCTCCTTCCTTAGAACACAAGAAAAACACACCAAAAAGTGAGTTTTAACAAAACTCATTGCAAACATGTACCAGCAGTCAAAACAAATGTCCACATTACCCATACTCCAAAAAATATTTGTGTCATTCTAAGTCTTTCATTTTTCTATCAAAAGGAGGGTTCTGTTTCATTACTAGTCCTCTGGGATCTTGGTCGTTCATTACATTAAGAGGGAAGGGGAAAGAATTAAGCATTTATATAATACTTACCATGTGCCAGAAGCTACAATAAGCACTTTTTTTTACAAATATTATTTCATGTCATTCTCATAATCAAATCCTGAATGCAAGTGTTGTTATTATCTCTATTTTATCGTTGAGGAAACTGAGGCAAACAGAGTGAAGTTGCCCAGGTGCTAATAAGATTCTGAGGCTAGATTTGAACTCAGGACTTCCGGACTCCCAGCCTAGGGCTCTCTCCATTGTACCACCAGCTGCCTAAGCAATAAAGTGTTACATCATATTTATAAACCACAACTTCATTCGTTCATTCATTCATTCCCCAATGTATGAGCATTCCCTTTCTTTGCCATCTCAAAAAGAGCTATAAGGAAAAAAGCGTGTAAGGGTATAAAACTCTTGAAAATTTATAAAGAAATAAGAAAAGGAGGGGAAAGGACAAAATGGGGTATAAAAGAGTGTGCAGATTAACAGGAAAGGGATAAAGAGGGAGGAAAAAGTTGGGGGTAGGAAAGCATAAGGGAAGGCTCCTGAGTGGTTAGGAGTAGGGATAGGGAGGAGGTTAAGTAATAACAAGGAAAACTAACAGGTCACCTGCTGACCACTCTCAGATCACAGATTTACTCCTGAAGTAGAAAAGGTAACAGGATTGGAAACAAGAGATACATATGAATAATAATAATAATAGAATTTATTAGGAAAAACAGGGGTAGGGAAAGATAATGGGGAATGTTGGAGGGGATGTGGGAAAACAGGGACACTGATACATTGTTGGTGGAATTGTGAACACATCCAGCCATTCTGGAGAGCAATTTGGAACTATGCTCAAAAAGTTATCAAACTGTGCATACCCTTTGATCCAGCAGTGTTTCTACTGGGCTTATACCCCAAAGAGATACTAAAGAAAGGAAAGGGACCTGTATGTGCCAAAATGTTTGTGGCAGCCCTGTTTGTAATGGCTAGAAGCTGGAAAATGAAAGGATGTCCATCAATTGGAGAATGGTTGAGTAAATTGTGGTATATGAACGTTATAGAATATTATTGTTCTGTAAGGAACGACCAGCAGGATGAATACAGAGAGGACTGGCGAGACTTACATGAACTGATGCTGAGTGAAATGAGTAGAACCAGGAGATCATTATATACCTCAACAATGATACTGTTTGAGGATGTATTATGATGGAAGTGGATCTCTTTGATAAAGAGAGCCTTAATTGATCAAAGATGGACAGAAGCAGCTACACCCAGAGAAAGAACACTGGAAATGAATATAAACTGTTTACATTTATGTTTTTCCTCCCGGGTTATTAAAACCCGGGAGGGTTATTCCTCCCTTCTGAATTCAATTCTCCCTGTGCAACAAGAAAACTGTTTGGTTCTGCACACATATATTGTATCCAGGATATACTGCAACCCATTCAACATGTAAAGGACTCTTGCCATCTGGGATGAAGGGGTGGAGGGAGGGAGGGGAAAAATCGGAACAGAAATGAATGCAAGGGATAATGCTGTAAAAAATTACCCTGGCATGCGTTCTATCAATAAAAAATTATTAAAAAAAAAAAAAAAAAACAGGGATAGTAATCACTGATCTCAAAGTTAAAGTTGAAATAGATTCAATCAAAAGCGTAAAAAATTAGGAAAACTACATTATAAGTCAGCCATATTAATACTGTTTTAAGACTATTCAAAACAACTAGATAGCATAAGATTGGAATATTGCTGTGCATAGAAAATGGTGAGCTGGTGAGTTTAGAAAAAGATGGAAAGACTTAGACCTAAGAAGTATGATGTTATCAAAGGAACAAATGACAAACAAGCATGGAACAATCTTATATAGATGAGTATGAATGTATTTGTTTTTATATGTATGTATGTATATTCTTTCTTCTATAAGCTCTCATTTCTTTTCCAATGTTTTCTTCAAGTGCTCTAATTCCATTTATTTTTTAAAAATTGAAATCTTTTTTTAAAACTCTTATTTCATTTCTCCCAGGAATTCTAGTCAAGTTTATGCTTACCCTGTGTTTTCTCTAAGCTTGTGGATGTTTTGGAATCATTCTCTTCAATGTTTATGTCTTGAGCATCTCTACCACCCTAACTGCTCATAATGATGAGGTTCTTTTCTTGTTTGTTCATTCTTTCAGCTAACTTTCTGACTTCAGACTTGGTATACGGGCTGGGTTCTGTGCACTTCTGGAGAGAAAGTCTGGGGTGGTTCTGTTGCTGCTTTCTTGGGGGTACTGAGTGTTGTGTTATTCCAAGATCTCAGGGATACCTCAGGCTGGAGAGCTGCAAGCACTCAGTACTCAAAGTGGTTGATCACAACAAAATCTGATTGCCGTCCTGTAGTCTGACCACAGCAAGTTTCTGACCTGGGTGCGGATCTGTGTAACAGTAGATGCTGCTGGACTCCACCCTTATCAGTCAATTGGAAAGCCCTGCTGGTTCTGAGCCCCAAAATTACAGGCTTCCCTTTGGTCTAGGATTTCTGCACCTTCATATTCTATAAGCTTGACTAACTATAGGAAGCTCTGAGCTTAGGGGTTGAACTGCAGCCCTCCTGTTGCTGCCTTCTCAGGGCCTCCCTCCCTTAAAAGCAGGTTCCCTTCTCACGTTGCCCTAGACCTGTGGTCCAAGAGTGGGCAGTCAGATGGCACCTGTCCTTGGCACACTGACCTGGGATGGGTTCAGTGGTGCTTCTGGATAGGTTTGTGACCTCCCCTTGGCCAAGCATACCACTTAATCCAAGTGAAGTGCTTCCTGAAGCATGTTCCTGCCCCAACCATTTCCACACTGTCCACAATCCTCTCTGCCTATTTCCCTGGACTAAGGTGGGATGGATAAATGACTCTCTGTGACTTTTTCTGGATTTTTCCATCAAGATTCATTCTGGTATATTTAAGGATTTTGTCCGGTTATATTTATCGTTTAGCCATAGGACAACATATAAGTACCTTCGAGACTAGGTCAAAGCACTATGGGAGAGAAGAATTTCTAGAAATGTCTTGGGAGATACTTTGTCCCCCAATGTGTCATCCTAGGGACACAGCATTGAGCTTCTGCTCTTCCTTTATCCTCTCCCATTTAATCTCGCATATCAATAGTCTTTGTACAAAGGAGATCAGATTTTCTTAAGTGGCAGGGGTCTTCCCAGCAGCTGTCCCAAGGGCTTCAGAGTTTCTATCATGAGAACTTGCTTCTCTAAAGTTCATGAGATCATAGAATCACATCTAGCCCAATGCCCTCATTTTACAGATGAGGAAGCTGAGGTCTAGAGAAGCTCAGAGGTCCCTTAGTTCTCATTTTACAAAGGAGCCGTTCCCCAAGCCTTCAGGCAAACAGATACAGGTGCCATCGCGTCACCATCAAGACCACATCCACTTTATTCTGCTCGATTTCGTTCTAAATTAAGGCATTCCAAAGTCTGTTCCCCATTGGCCAGGCTGCTGCGGGGGGAACCAAAATCCCCAGTAATCTCCAAGCTCCAAACTGGCCACTGGCTATACTCACTGTTATAGGAGTCCAAAAGTGCCGGTGAAGGAAAAACCAGCCAATGAAGGAAGGAAAGGAAGGAATGAAGGAAACTCATCCCTTTCCATTAGGAAAGACACACAAGGCCCATTGGGAGCTTGGCAGAAGGGAGAACTTTCTAACGATGAGACTGCTCCAAAATGGACTGGGCTGCGTCCCCAGGGGCAGGCTACCCTTCACTGGAAGTCTCTGGGCACTTGTTCAGAGAGGGCAGAGAACGCCCACTCACGTCCTGGGAGGCTCGCGTGGGCCCAGGATCCTTTCCAGCCTGGAACCATCGCAGCCCGAGTCATCAGCCTCAGAATAATTGGCGGTTACTAGTGTTATTCATCCTCTGTGCTCGAGGAGTACAAACGACATGGTGAGGCTGGGGTCCACGTACGGCGTGTCCGGCTCTCACTGATCAGACCACACGGGCTGGGAAGGCTCTTCCACAGGCCAGTCCCAGACAGAAGTCTAGATCTGCACCTCTCACAAAGCAGTTCTGCTCTGCTCCCAGAGCGCAGCCCTCCTCGGGGAGGGCTCCCCATGCAGGGCAATCCCATGCCAGCATCTCTTAGGGCGCACAACCAACACTAAGGTTCTTCAGAGAGACCTTGAGGTGCCCTTGTGTCTCTCCTTCTGACCTCCTCGCGGGCTCGTCTTGTGTCAGGTCTCTGCAAAACCGTCTTTAAGGCAAATGTGCATGGGGCACTGGAGCTATGTGGCCAGGCCACTGGGACTGGGCCTTTTTTTTTTTTTTTTAATAACTTTTTATTGATAGAACGCATGCCAGGGTAATTTTTTACAGCATTATCCCTTGCATTCACTTCTGTTCCGATTTTTCCCCTCCCTCTCTCCACCCCTTCCCCCAGATGGCAAGCAGTCCTTTATATGTTGAATGGGTTGCAGTATATCCTAGATACAATATATGTGTGCAGAACCAAACAGTTTTCTTGTTGCACAGGGAGAATTGGATTCAGAAGGTATAAATAACCCGGGAGGAAAAACAAAAATGCAAGCAGTTTATATTCATTTCCCAGTGTTCTTTCTCCGGGTGTAGCTGCTTCTGTCCATCTTTGATCAATTAAGGCTCTCTTTATCGAAGAGATCCACTTCCATCAGAATACATCCTCAAACAGTATCATTGTTGAGGTATATAATGATCTCCTGGTTCTGCTCATTTCACTTAGCATCAGTTCATGTAAGTCTCACCAGTCCTCTCTGTGTTCATCCCGCTGATTCCTTAGAGAACAATAATATTCCATAACATTCATATACCACAATTTACCCAGCCATTCTCCAATTGATGGGCATCCATTCAATTTCCAGTTTCTAGCCACTACAAACAGGGCTGCCACAAACATTTTGGCACATACAGGTCCCTTTCCCTTCTTTAGTATCTCTTTGGGGTATGAGCCCAGTAGAAACACTGCTGGATCAAAGGGTATGCACAGTTTGATAACTTTTTGAGCATAGTTCCAAATTGCTCTCCAGAATGGCTGGATATGTTCACAATTCCACCAACAATGTATCAGTGGGACTGGGCCTTCTACAGCAGAGTTTGAACTCTTGGCAATTCAGGTCCAGACAGGACCTCAGGTATTTGATGCTGCCAAGAGAGCTTCGGAATCTTCCCAAGACAATTTAAATGGAAGCAATTCGGCCTGGCGCCAGGATGCTGTGCCAGGATGCTGCGCAGGGATGCTACGCCGGGATGCTGCGCAGGATGCTGCACCGGTTTCACAGACACACGACAAGGAGCTCAGCGCAATGCTCGGTAGCGGTTCAGTTTGGCCGGCAGTCTAATACCTCTTCTCTCCTATACTTTCCTTCAGAGCCTCCCAGACACAGATCTAGCTCCAGAAACCTTATTTCCAATGTGGACGTCTCTAGAAAGTATACTGCCAAGACAAATAAACATCCACAGCATTCAAAGGTTCTCCAGCTGCTGTAATCAATGGTGATATTGGGTGATAGAAAACCTGTTTTCTTGCTGTTAATTATGAGGCTAAAATCAGCACAAGGGGCAGAGAATTGATCTGTTGCATCTCAGCCTCATTGCAGCCTCAGACCACGCAATCATTTGCAAAGTTTCTTGGCTTGTAACTGTCTTGTCTCTCTCAAATGACTGGCTACACAAAGTACAAAGGAAGCATGCCTGGAAAGCTACAAAAGGCAGCTCACGCATTTACACTATTTTACATGCCGCTTTGGTCACTGACTTGTTTTTATTAAGCACCTACTATATATAGGCACTATGCTAAGTGCTAAGGATACAAAAAAAGGTCCTGCTTTCAGGGACCTCCCCAGTCTAATGACAGAAACAGCAAAATATTATAGACAGGATAAACTGGAGATAATTAGCAGAGAGAAGACACTATGCGGGGGCAGGGGAGGAATTAGGGAGGACTTCCTTTCGGAGAGTAAGATTTTAGCTGAGATTTGAAGGAAGTCAAGGAAATCAGGAGATAGAGATCAGAGGGAGAACATTCTGGATATACGGGACAGCCAGAAAAAATAGAAACTGCCAGAGGCTTTAACTTACATATTATTTTCAACCAGCCATCGTGAATGTTCCCATAATCTGCGTTGCCTTTCTTGGCCACATGAGTAGCTTGTACTAATGATTTAAGTCTATTCATAACTTCTGCCCTATAAGAGAGATTAAAGGATTTATTATCTTGGAGCCAAGGGACCCCAGCCTCCAATCTCCTTAATTTAAGTGTTGGATTTAATCATTACTTGCATAAGAAATATCTTAAGTATTTTTCCTGCAGAGAAGAATTTAGCAGAACTAAATTTGGGGATTTCCAGAGTCCCCAACTTTGCCAATCCATATACCCTGAGGTTTTCAAATAAGCCTTCTCCACACCCCTTAGAAATTCTGAATGGAAATGGATTTTAGAGTCTGCTTTGTATATGCACATAAGAAGTAAAATATTTTAACTAATTTCAATTAAGATAATATTATTTGCCAAAAATTTTCTGAACCTCCTTGACAAGCTTCTCGTCGCCTAAGCTAGGAAACTTTGGTATGGTAGATGGAATACTGGACTTCTGAAACCTGGAAGACCCGAGTTCAGATTCTACCTCTAACACTCACCTATGTGACCACAGGTGAGTCCCTCAATTTCTCTTAGTCTTAGTGTCTTCATGTATCAAAAGAACATGGTAACATCTGAAGCACATTATTTCATAAGGCTGTTCTAAGGTTCAAACAAAACAATGTATGGAAGGTGATTTGCAAAACTGGAAGCATCATATCAATGTCAGTTATTATAACAATGATGACGGTGATGATGACAGCCAGTTTTCCCTACTGATAGACCCAGAGACCCTGAAAATCATTCACCTTTCTATAGTGTTTTATAAAGTACCTTCTTTAAAACAATCTGGTGAAGTAGTATTATTATTCCCTGTTTTACAGAAGAAAACTAAAGTAGGGGGTCAGAGTCACAGCAAGAAAACATATGAGGCAGGATTCAAACTCGGGGCTCAGTGATCCAAAACCTCCTGCTCTTCCCACTTAGACTGAGTAGCCTGAGGACCAGTTGTGTGGAAGCTCCCTATTAAGTACCAGGAGTGCCAATAGTCTCTCTGCCCTTCTTTAATTTATAATTTAGAAAGGAAATATGTCCACAAACAAGTGTAATACATGTTAGAATGATTGTGAAAAGTCAGTGAAAGATTTACGGGAGATGGGCCACTTTTGGCTGGGACCTAGCTGAGAGGATTCAGGGAGGACATCCCACTGTCAGGAGGTTGAGGGAGGCTGAGAAAGTGGAGGGCGGCTTGAGGAGACTGGGGCTAATCCCAGTTTGGCTTTAACACAGGATAAATGAAAGAGAGAGTCATGAAATAAGTCGAGAGGAGTAATCAGAAGTCAGATTGTGGAATACCTAAAATGCCAGGCTGAGGAGTTGCTGCTATTTTATCACAGATACAATAGGGAGTTAGTGATAGTGTTTGAGCTACAAGAGTAACATGACCAGACCCAGCCTCCAGAATTCGACTTCAGTATCGTGAAGAAGAGATTAATCAGAACAGAGAACCTGGAAAAAGAAAGGCTCATTAACAGTCTATTATGAACTATTGGAAATAGTTCAAGGGAGAGACTATAAGGGAGGGAAATGAGCAGAAAGGAAGAGATAGGTAGAAAACATGTTCTTGAGCTGGGTACTATGGTCAGGTCTAAAGTAGAACTGGTCACCTTCGGCATAGGGGCCCTGGGCTCAGTCAGTGGGTCAACTCAGCTTTGTTAAAGTGCTTTTGAATGTTCTCTCTTTTTCTTTTTGTTACAAGGGACGATAAGGTGGGGAGGGGAGAGACAATGGTAGTAGAATCTGCTTGGATGGAGGGAGGGAGGGTGAGGGAGGAATCAAAAGTAAACTTGGAATTGCAAACATGTTGCAAAAGTGAATGTTAGAACACTTGGTCCACAGATGCTAGAACCAGAGAAGACCCCTGGATAGAGAATGTTAGAACATTAAAAAATATAGCACAGAATGTGAGCACTTGAAGGGAGCTCAAGGTCACCTAATCCGCTCTTCACATTTGACAAAGGGAGAAACTGAGGCCATCAACAGATGGAGAAACTGGGAAGAGGGTAACTTTGGGGAGAATGAGGATGAATAGTTTACAAGACCCTCTCTGTCTTTTCTGGCATCTAGGCAAAAGACATATCCTTGGTAAACGGGCCATTCCAGTCTTTGCTAGAGCTCCAAAGTAAGTCTTGTCCAACTGGTTTTCTTGGCAAAGATACTGGAGTATTTTTGCCGATTCCTTCTCCAGCTCATGAGGCAGATGAGGAAACTGATTGGGCAGACTGACTTGCCCAGGTCTGAGGCTACATTTGAACTCGGATCCTCCTGACCCCAGGGCTGATGCTCTTCCCCACTGAGCAATCTCGCTGCCCCAAGAGGCGATGCAGACCTCCCTTCCTTCAGGATACCCCATGGAACCGGCGGGTAAAAGTCTGCATTCTTCACAGGGAAGTGACCTGGACTCTGGACTCTGACCCAGCACACAGAAATGCTTCGCCCCAGCTCTCCTTCCATTCAAAGCCTATTTTCTCTTATCTCACCCTCTTGTCTTTGGGCAACTCCCTGTGGCCTCTGTATCTGCTTTGGAAAAGGCACTCAGATAAAAGATCTGTGGATAGTCTCAATTAGCCACAGCATATGCTTAATGACTTCCTGGAGGCTGCTGGGCAGGACGCCAGCTGTGTCCCAAGGAATGACCCGGGAAGCCCAGTGGGAAGGTCAGCACCATAGCCGTGACCAATACCCAAAGGGGGCTTGGTGTGAAGTTGGCTATAAAGGGGCACTTAATTCTCAGCCAACAGATGTTTTAGAAATCTTATTTAGCAAACCTAGAAACACCAAGAAACTGCTCTACAAATGTGCCTCTCTGCTATGTAAGTCATGGTTCCCCTTATCTTGGCTACATTTCAGACAGATTCTGGCTTCGCAACACAGGTTCACAGACTTAGAGCTGGAAGGAATCTTGGAGATCATCTGGTACAATCTCTTCACTTGACAGATGAGGAAACTGAAAGTCCAGAGAGGCTCCTGGGGCTCCCAAGACCCCCCTCACAGAGCGAGGACCGAATGAGAACCGAGCTCCTCAGACTCCCAACCAGCCTTGTTTCCACCCCATCATGAGACCTGTCTTCCATTACGAATTAAGTTTCACATCACTCCCTCAGAACATCTCAGCAACCCTCCCTCCCCCCCCAAGTACACTGACTTCCCTTCTCACCTGAGGTGGGTACAGTTTTCATCAATGGCAACCTCCCAGAGGCATCCAGACACAGCGTCTTCTCCAAACAAAACTGGGCTGGTTTCCACTTCCGTGCACAGTCCGCTGCCAACTCCAAAACAAAGGGACCGTTAAGTCAAGGTGACTTTCTTTGGCACAAGCTTTGATTCGCTTTTCTCTCAACAAGAAACAGGGTCACAGATTTTTCCCAAGCACGGCGGCCCAGAAGGTCCCACGGATCCAATGAACTTTTCAGCAGTGACACAGGCTGAGGCAGAGCCCGCGCCCGGGCACAGGAGCTGGGATGCCATGAAGGGCCTTTTCTCCAAGGACAAGATGTAGGCTCGGCCAGGGGAAAGCAATACCCAGGAGGGACAGAGCTGGGCCCTCCTGCCAAGGAGGATGGCCCCAGGGCAGGCTGCACCCACCAATGACAGCCCTGCATCAGAAACCTCTTTCCAAACCAAATCCTGATGACCAGTCCATCAGTAATCACCTACTAAGTGCCTACGACTATGTGCTGTGCTGCAGATACAAATATTAGAATTCAAATAAGCAATGACCTCAAGGATTTTGCATTCCACTGAAGAATGCAAATGTATACAGATAATTCATCAATCAACAAGCATTTTAAATACCTACTATGTGCTAAGTATGGGAGATACAAATACAAATAAAAACAAAACAATTCCTACTCTAAAGAACTGTCCTTGTATCACTTTTATTATCTGCTTATATATATGTATCTTTCATTAGAATGCAGGTTCCCTAGGAGCAGAGATTATCTCAATTTTGTCTTTGTACGTCCCCAGCACCAACACTGTACCTAGAACACAGGAGGAGTATAATAGATGCTTAAGCATCCATTTATTCACGGATCCATCCTTCCTTCCAACTAACCAACTAACCTACACATAAACTCAGTCTGGGAGTATACGTGATGGTCTGCACCCATAAGCCCCCACTTCTGCAATGAAGACAGGGAAACAGATTGTCTCCTCTCTTCTCTGGGACCGAGACCAACCATTTAGAATTATATTTTAAATATCCAAAAGAGATGCTCATATCTCTTTAACTTGTATTCACAGAAAAATAAATTCAGGATGTATATAAAATAAATACACTGACCCTAGGGGACAAGGCCCTACCAGGTAGCGAGATGAAGGAAGTAGTCCCTGAGGTTACTACTGAAGAGACAGGAGTTCTATGAGGGGAGGAAAGAGGGCAGGAGGGACTTCCTATGCAAAAGCAGGAGCCAGGAAATCAAATCTCATGCCTGGGGAACCCAGCAGGCCAGCTTGGGTGGAGGAACCATTACGGTAACTCCAAACACCATCACAGGCCTAAGGAGTAAGCTGCAGGAGCAAAAGTAAATGGAGGGACTGGGTTTAGAGCTGCCTCTAATTGTAAGGAGAAATGAAGGAACAACAACAAAGAAACTGCGCTTACCTGGCCGCCAAAGGTTTATTGTGGAGACGTTATCAGCACTTGCGACATTCAGGACTCTCACAGGCTTGCCAGGGTGGTAACCTAGACATGAGCACAGGCAGCATGGAGACCTAATGGACCTTTCTTCTCCTGAGATGAGACCAGACCGCAGGGGCAAGGGCCCGAGGGGCGTCTCGGCCCCTGCCCCCCGACAACTCCGTGACGCTAGGTGCTGCTCCCCACGAGGAGGCAGAGGGAGCTCCCAAAAAGCCGACCCAGGACATTCGGCCAACAGAGGCATGAGGAGGGTAGAGCAGGAGAGGGGCACCTTGGCACTCTTAAGTGGGCACAGCCCAGCCTGTGAGCAGCAACACTCATCACCGGGATCTCTCTTCCAAGGCTTGTCTCAGAGACACCATGAGACAGGAAGAGGGAGAGACCACTGAGCCTGGCATTGGGAGTCCTGAGTTCAAATCCAGCCTCAGACCCTTACAAGCTGTGAGACTCTAGCCAAGTCACTTCACCCTGTTTGCCTCGGTTTCCTCTTCTGTAGAGACCATAATAGCACCTCCCTGCCAGGGTAGTTGTGAGGAAAAGGCAAAGGAAGCCTGGGGCAGCTAGGTGGCCCAGTGGTCCCAGTGCCAGGCCTGGAATCAGGAAAACTCCTGAATTCAAATCCAGGTTCAGATCCTTATAGCAGGGTGAGCCTGCCCAAGTCACTTCACCTCTGCCTGCCTCAGTTTCCCAAATGTAAAACGGAGATCCTAACCAAATTGTTGTGGAGACACAATGAGATGTGTGGTTAGTACTTAAGGATGCCCCGCCACACACACTGCAAAACACATCCCTCCTAACTCACAGCAGCTGGATCTAGCTGGAAGGGTCCCTGGAGGCCGTTTAGCCCGGGAGAGACCCTGAGACCAGAGAGATTCCGGCATCACCCAGAGTCACACCCCAAGGAGGATCTGATTGGTCTGAGGCGGGACTGGGACCCAGCTCCTCCCCAGCCGGAGGCTCCTGAACGTGGCCGCAGAGCTCAGGGAGGGCACCTCGCCCACAGAGGTGCCGTCCCCTCCTGCTTCCCACAGTCACATTTGCCAGCCTGGTGGCACCTGCCCAGCCGGGGACTATTCTCTGCAACGCAGACTGACCGTCTTAGCGAGCTGGACAGAAGGCCACGGAGAGGGTCTAAGCTTAGGGCTGGAGAGGGTCAGAGAGGCCGGGAAGTCCATCACTTCCACTTCAACACAGACAAGAACCAGAGACCCAGAAGGAACAGTGTCACAGAGCCATGAGACAGAACCAAAGACCCCCGCCTGCAAATCCAAGGGTCTCCCCACAGTTTCCACAGAGAACACTGAGCCCCACTCCCAGCCCAACGTTCTGAGGACCGTGGAACTGGATTTTAAAACAGATGAGCAATAGATCATGCAGAGGTTTATCAGCATATGAAAAGAGCCAAGTATGGCTATACCACTTCTGGAAAAGTTTCTATTTCCCAACAGGTAAGAACCACATTTGTCTTTCTATTGATCCATAGATTATATAAAGAAGAAAGACTTGAATCCACTGATAGCACTCCAAAAAAGGCGATATGAGGAAAAGCATATATAGTCTCAATGCAGAATTTTTAAAAATAAATAAATAAAGCACAAAGGCACAAAACAAAATTGATGACTGTTTTTGTTCTGGGGATTGAAGGGATTGGGCAGACCACAGGACAATTCCCTGGGGCCCTGAACCCTTATGTGACCTGCTCAGGGTCAGTGAGCCACAATACGGCGCTGCCTTTCGCTGCGCCAAGCTGCCTCTCCCCCTCCAACTTTACAGAGTAGTCATATTTAACTTCTGGGTTTCTATACTTCATAGAAATGAAAGGCCTGGCTGATTTCAGACTTAAACATCAATTCTTGATTTTTTTTAATCAAAGAAATTAAAGCCTAACCATCTTACCTGGATTTCCAGATCGTTTCAGGCCCTCCGTAGCATTGAAGGTTAAAAATGTTACTTTAAATCTCTGTGTCAATATTCCTAGAAATAAAACAACAATAACAACAAATGTAATAGGTACTGTTAATTTCCTTGGGGGAATAATGGGTCCATCCTGTTTCTCAGACTTTTTAGAAATGTATTTTATCCTAAACAGTTTTTCTTGATGTGTTCTGCTTTTATTTATCACCTTCATTTCAAAAAATATCTTTCTCCTTCCCCCAAATACATCATGACCCTCCCCAGAATCATCCCTTGGAACAAAGGATACAAAAGAAAAAGAGAGAGAAAAAGTAATTAGCAAAACTAACCAACACAAATCGAATCTAGGAGTATATGTGCTATTCCACACCCACAGGCTTTCACCTCTGCAAAGAGATAAAGATTTTCTCTTCTCCAGGCAGCTAAGTGGCACAGTAGACAGAATACCAGCTCTGAAGTTAGGAGGACTGAGTTCAAATCTGCCCTCAGACACTAAACACTTCCTAGCTGTGTGACCCCAGGCAAGTCACTTAACCCCAATTCCCTCAGCAAAAAGGAAAAAAAACAAAGATTTTCCCCTCTCTTTTTTGGGACTAAGGTCAACCACTTATCAATTTGAAATATCCAAAAGCGATGCTCACACATCTCTATCTTTGACAGTCTTAAATATATGCATGAAACACATAATCACAATATCCCGAAAACAAAGGAAAAAAATACTCAAAAAAAAAAAAAAATCAAATTCTTTGCCCCCCATGTATTACCTTGCTGGTCAGCATGAATTTTTGCCCAAATGATTCTGACATTTAATTCAGTGATTTTGTTCTCTTTCCATCTGAAAGTATAATGCTCTTCCAAGTGCACCAATTTGAAAGTTGGCCCGGGGTGAAGAATTGTTTCTGTAAACCAATCATAGTCCTCTGATCACAATTAGAAAGTTAGACCAGATTCAATAGGCCCAGAAAGAACTTTCCTCATCAAATGCAATAATATCACTGAAATGGTTCACAACATAGCATTTTCACCCTTTTTTTGTGGTTATTTGCTTGCATTTTATTTTCTTTCTCATTTTTTTCTTTTTGATTTGATTTTTCTTGTACAGCACAATAATTGTTTAAATATGTATGCATATTTAATTGTATAAATTTAATTGTATAAATATGTATGCATATTTGATATGTATTTCTATCATGTTGAACATATATTGGACTATTTGCCATCTAGGGGAGGGGATGGGAGGAAGGGGGGAAAAATTGGAACACAAGGTTTTACAAGGGTTAATATCAAAGAATCATCCTTACATATGTTTTGGGGGAAAAAAAAGTTTTAATAAAAAAAAATATCACTAGAAGGGCAGCTAGATGGTACAGTGGATAGAGCGCTGGCCCTGGAGTCAGGAGGATCTGAGTTCAATCCAGCCTCAGACACTTAACAATTTGCCTCACCAATAATAATAATAATAATATCACTGAAAGTCTGAGTGACTGAGCTGTCACCATGTTAAGTCACAATTTTAAATGGTGAAAATACAAAGCCAAAAGGGTCAATGCAAAGCAGAGCAGCCAGCCCTCAAGCACTACCCTCTTCTCTGAAGAGTGCTGGGGTTAATTTCAGGGGAGCAGAAATATCGAGCTGGAGGGGCCCTGTCTTAATATGACAGACATGAAAATAAAATTAGGGAACTGCAGGGACCCTGAGAGCTCTTCTGCTGGAACCCTTCAGAGAAGGGAAGGGATGGCCAAAAGCCACCCAGAGCCTGTAGCCATAGCTAGGTCCTTTCCCCTATAGAGCATCTTCTTGTTTAGGGAAGGTGTAACTGACACCTTCTGCTTTGTCCACAAGTCACTCCCCAGGAAAGTCGTCCAATCAACCTTTCATTATGATAAAGAAAACCAAATCCACATCAGAAAGCCTAGGCTACACTTTACTCTTACACCCCAGCATCTCTCTCATGGGGCCAAGGTAGTCCATAGCTTTTTGCCAAACCAACATATTCAATAGAGTTCTAAAAAACTATTTTTACCACCTGCAGCCAGAGAGAGAATATAGAGACTGAATGCAGATCAAAGCACACTATTTTCACCTCTTTTGTTGTTGGCTTTTTTTTTTTACTTTTGACCTGATTTTTCTTTCCCAACATGATTAATATGAAAATCTGTTTAAAATGGTTGTACATATATAACCTGTCTCAGACCACTTATTGTCTTGGGGAGGGAGAAGGAGGGAGAAAAAAAACTTAAAACTCAAAAATCTTACAAAAACAAATGTTGAAAACTAACTTTACATGGAATTGTAACTGGAAAAAGTAAAATACTATTGAAATTTTTTAAAGTTATATTTTTGTCATCAATCCATCAAACAAGCACATATTAAACACCTACTATATGCCAGGCACTGAATTAGGTTCTGGGAAGACAGACAACATGAAACTGTTCTTTCCCTCAAGAAAGTTCTATTCTTTGTGGACAAAGAGACGTTTCCAAAAGTCCCCTATCTAGAATCACTTTCTTTTCAGCTTCTAGCGGAACTTTTGAGTAGATGGGGCCAAGGCATTTCTATGAGCAGACAGACATTATCACAGATAGGTACCTGTGTCATAGATGAACTTGTTTAAAGCCGTTGATTCCTCATAGACCACTTGGGGTACGATCCAGTCTAGGGAAGACAAAAAATAAGTCACCTCGGTGGGTCTGCAACTACCTGTCCGAATCATGTTTTCTTTCTTCATAGAGGAAGCCTCTCTCTATTTTACTAACCACGGGATCAGAGACTGCTCTCTGGCTCTGCCCACTTGAACACATCAAACCTGAGCCCTCGGGCTTTCAGTGAGCTGGTCACTCACCCACACCCCAATATAAAAGGGACACAGAGCTAGGAACAGCCCAGGGCAATGGCGCTTCCTGGGGAGAACTGCAGCTGAGGCTGCTGGCTGCGCACATATACTCATTGTTCTATGTTTGTCACGTTTCTCTGTTAGACATTTCTCCCGGTAGAACCCTTGCCAGCTGGCAGCTTTCATACCAGTCCTCTCCTCTGGCCCCCCGAGGCCCATGAGGCAGCTATAGCTGCACCAGGATAAGAAGGCTGAGGATGAAGACAACAGATCACAGTTACATGGCCCTTTATATTTGTTATCTCATTGGATTGACTAGAGTCAGGAAGATCTGAGTAAAGATCCAACCTCAGGAACTTACTAGCTGTGTGACACTGAGCAGGTCACTTAACCTGTCTGCCTCTGCAGCCTCACCTGTAAAAGAAGGCTAACAGTAGCCTCTTTCTCAGAGTTGTTCTTAAGTTCAAACAAGATTATATTCGGAAAGTATTTCGCAAGTCTTAAGAACAATATAAATGCTAATAAAATTTAAATTAAAATTATTAAATACTGAAGGCCCTTTTAAATATTTTTAAAAATGAAATGCCTCCCCCAACAGATCACTAAATATGTTCTGACGGAGGTGGTCCAATGGTAATATTTTCTGTTATCATGGGGTCACAGTGGAATAGGACTCTTTTTTTCCCTCCTCCCATAAGTGCAACATACCTTCACCAATACTGTTTATTAATCTCACTTCACTAATATTTTCCCTTTCTTGATATGTTGTCAAGTTAGTAGCACAGTTTGAATCAAAATTCCGAAGGAAGGCCACGGGGGCCTTTTGAACACATTGCCCCACCAAGGACACCTAGGGACAAGAGGAACATGATAAGATTGAAGATCTCCCTTCTTGCCAGCACCGACTCAGCTGCCAGAGTTTTGGGGGGCCTACTCCTTTGGTTAACAGAGGGTTACCAATGGCCAGCTGGCAGACGGAGGCAGTGACCTTTGCCCATCATTTATTTACTAATCAAGGTAGGAAACTGACTAAGGAAGAGACTTCATTTTCTCTCTTTTTAAAAAAACATAGTTCCACATTATTCATACTGTGAGAAAGAAAAGGGGAATACCACAAAAAAGAAATAATAAACAAAAAAGATGAAAATCGCCTGCTTCTAATCGCATCTATCTCCACAGTTTCCTGTCTGGATGCGGATGGCATTTTCTATCTCAAGTCTTTGGAAGTGTCTTGGATCCCTGTATTGCTGCGAAGAGCTGATCATCACACCGTGAGAGACTCACTCTGCAGCCCTTGGTGCTCCATAGCCATTACATCATTTCAGGCCACGTGAAGGCAGGGACTGTTCTCGCCATTTTAAAGAGTCACCCCCTCAGACTCGGAGAGATGGGGTGACTTGCCCAGGAAGCCCCAGAAGACAAATGCCTGAGAGGGCACTCGCTGCAGGGCCCTCTCTCTGCTGCCCCCAGCCCCAAGGCTCATGCGCTGACTGCAGTCACCCTCACGGCTCTTTCCCAGCCCAGAAGTCCTAAAATGGACACGGGAAGGGGTCAGAGAGCAGCCTGGGTAATCTGGGCCACCCAGCGCTCAGAAGCATTCTCCTCAAGTCGGACATGGGGAATGCTGCTGTCTCTCCAACAGGGCAGGGCTGCACTTGGGGAAGGCCTGGGTTCAAATCCAGCCTCGGACACTCAGGAGCAGGCGCGCTGGGCGGATCGTGTTTCTAGATCCCAAGATCTAGAAAGGTCTCTCGGTCTCATCTGTAAATGAGGCTGCTCTTCACACGAGGAACAAGAAAAGTAACATAAACCGCTGGCTCCTCATCATGAGAGGTCACAAGGTCAAATGCCTCGCCCAGGCTCTCCCAGCCAGTGAGCGTCCGAGGTCACACCCGACTCCTAGCTGGCGGCTCAGTGATCCTATCTGCCTCAGTTCCTCATCTGTAAAATGGGGACACACTGGAGGGGACATGGCAAACCACTCTGCCAAGAAAACCCATGGATGAGTCCATGGAGATCCACAAAGTCACCTACAAACTCCTGATCCCAGGAACTCTGTCTACCGCATGCTGACTCTAAGTAGTTAAGTTATTTGGGACGAAATAAAAAAGGAAGAGAAATGATGGAAATGGCAGGTCTTTGTGGTCGAGGACTGTTCTATACTTCTTGGCTCCTTGGGGCCTAGCTCACCATCTCCCACATGATGAGTTTAAAATGGATAAGACTAACTGACTGGCAGGGAGATTACAGATGGGCACACTTGGAAACAGGAGTCCTGACCTGGGGTATGGTGAAGAATTCATTTTTCGATGTAACGATTGGTCTGTCTTGCCAATAGCCAAGATCCAGCCAGCTGGTGCTGCTGCTGTGTCTAGGTACTCTGAAGGTGTGCTCTGTCCTAGGTGAACTACAAGTTAAAGAGAAAGAATTATTGCTCACACGTTTAACAATTAACTATTCAGCCGAATGTGAGTAATTTAACATTATTCTTTCAAATGTATAGCACAAGATCAACTCAAAAAAACAAAATCATGGCACAAAGCATCTTTAAGTCAGTGACTTCCAGAAAGGAATCGTACGTCATGGGGACCGACACAGTCTGTGACAATCACAAAAGTAGATTCATTAACATTCAGGCACTTGGTCCATTGTGTTTCTACTTACATCGAGCCATGGTAGAAATAACCAAGGAAAGGAGTGTTTTCCAGGGAGGACTGAACACACAAGAAGGGGAACAAATCCGACACCTCTTCTGTTACGGGGGTAGAGCACAGGTGGTCAAAAGGCGGATTTACATTTCCACCAAAAACTCCCGTAAAGCAGTGTTCTCTGAACAGGTCCTTTAAGTGGGGCGTGCAGTCCTGGAAGAGGACACAAAAGAGCAATCTGTCTGCGTGCCCAGCTTCTGCCGCTCCCCTCCTCCAGGCCTTCCCAAAAAGGGATGTCCCTGCCCCAGACCCAGGTAGCACTGCTACAGCCACAGGGTGGGAGAAAGACTCGACCCCACAAGCTGGACAGTGCCTGTGCCGAGACAGAGAGAAACCAGGGCAATCCACATTGAACACATCAGGAGAGCCAGTTAAGGGGAAGGGGCCACCGAGGGGTTCCTTATGGTTAAATGAGATGTGTCAAATCAATTAGAGACAGACACAGGCCCTGCCATGCAGCCTCGATTCAAAGGACCCAGAAATGGTGCAGGAACCCTGAAACAGCACTGTCTCCCAGGCAACAAGACTCACTGATCATCATTATGAGGATCCCGAGAAATCACCAAAAACTCAGTTATGTTTCAGAGACTCTCTTTACCAAGATAATGAAATGTTTTGATCAAAATTAGTTACTTTAAAAAAAAAAAAAGTTAACTCTCCATGTTTCAAGAATTTGTAATTTGTGATTGTGTTGACCTGGGCCCTAAGGGGAACTCCCTGTGTAGAAATTCTCTCTTCTAATCATTCAGCCAACAAGCATTTATTAAGTACCTACTATGTATAAAGCAGTGTATTAAATGCTGAGATAAAAACTCAAAAGCCAGTCTGCTCTCAAGGTATTTCTAGATACAGTATGCAGCTAATTATGGGCAAATTAGGTTATCTCTGGGATAAAGGCACCATTAGGGAAGGATGTAGGGGAGGGCAGAGTAGGGAAGAGTATCAGGGATGGGGGGGGGGGGTCTGAGCTGAGTCTTGAGGGGACCCAGGGAAGCTAGAAGGCAGAAGAGAGAAGGAAGAGTTTCTCAGGCATTAGGCCATCCCACAAGTGGACTAGTGTGACCTGATAGTAAAGGAAGCAAGGAAAGTGCAAAAAGAACAGGAAGGTGTGAGGGGCCTGGAATAAGAAGGGGTCAGGTGCCCAACAGAGCACTCAGTATCTGGTCTTGGGACGAGAGGAGCTGATGTGGTCAGCCCTGAGCTTCAGGCCAGTCCCCACGGCAGCTGAGTGAGAAGAGCGAGGCAGGGAGGGATGAGCAGGAAGGGATGAGCAGGAAGAGGGTTGTTGGGAGGGCCAATGGGGCATGAAGCCAAGGAGAAGGGGAGGGAGGTGCTGGCAGTACAAGGGGGGACGGGAAGCCCCAGAACACCCAATCTGAGAGGCCCAGTAGGCAGCTCCCAGGGCTCAGCAGAGAGCTCAACATGAAGAAGACCCATGAGCTGGGTGGGAAGTGAAGCGGTCCCAAGGGAGGCAGGTGGGACACTGGGGAAACAATGAAAGAACCTGCCCCCAGGTGCTTCCATTCTCTGGGGAGGAAGAGCTTTATTCTCCTTCCCCAGGCTCGGTTCAGTGCCTCCACACGGCCACCACATCATCTCTCTAGGTGATCGCATCAGCTCCCAAGGATCCTATTCAACCACTCTGGGACTCCCCACAGCCCTGCGAGGGAAGGGCTGAAGGGTTATTATCCCCATCTCAGAAGCTCAGTAAGAGGAGGCGACTTGCCCAGTTACACACACAGTGGCAAGAAGGATTTCCGACTCCAAGGCCAGAACTCTTTCCACTACCACAAAGTCTCTCCCTGCACACACTAAGTGCTTAATAAATCTTGCTGGATCAAATCCAACCAGGACCACAGAGAAGCAGTCCTGGTAGCATGGGAATGGAAGGCCCTTCCCAGAGCTTCTCACGGGTCTGAGGCTAGAAGCAGACCCACAACTGTCTGGTCCAGCCCGTTTCTCTACTTCAGTAAACTAACCTGAGAGCTCCAGAAACCAAGAAATTTTGTTTGAATAATACACTCCAGTTCATATCAAGGGATTCATGGAGGCTGCTTGTTGGCACAGTGCCAGAGGACCTGGTACCCTGGCAACGACACCGGCTTCCGCACCTGCCCCTGCTGGGGGAAGTCTATACCTGGTCACAGCAGCACTGGACATCACAGGCCCCAATGAACAAGTCACAGGGGCAGGGGCCGAGGGGCTGATACACCTGGTTGGGGATGATGGTGGCGTTCTCTGAAAAGGCAGGAAGAAAGAGTGAGTGAGACCTTTAAAGGACTGGCAGAGAAACTGATGCTGCCACATCTCTGGCAGTGTCACAGGCGGCCAACGAATAGATCTCCAAGCAATCCAGTGCCTGCCCAGATGCTACAAACCCGCCATGGATCTCAAGGCACAGATAATATAAGTATAGGCTAGCAAGGCCCAGCAGACTACCAGGAAAACCCAAATCACTTTTGGGAAAGAAAGTTTTAGCTCCACTTTCTAGGGGAGGAAATTCTAATGCCTGCATAGCCAGCACTTTTCCAGCAAATTAGATGCATCTCTTCCAACTTTCTAGGACCCCATATCCACCAAAGCAAAAATCCTGCCTCTCCCATTTCTCCCATTTTGAAATCTGGTTTATTATCAATCCAATCTGCAACCAAAAGTTGTGATCCCTACCTATTAAATTCCCACCACGAACTAGACTCTTTATTGGGCACCAGGGTACAAAGACAAAATGGAGGCCGTCCCTGCTCCTGTTTACATTCTCGTGGGGGACATGACACATTCACAGATAAGTAAATACAAGCTATATTCCAAAAAATACAAAGTGACTGGGGAATGTGGAGGGAAGGGGTACTAATAACTGGGAGAATCATAAAAGACATTCTTGGAGGAGGTAGCACTTGGGTAAACCTCAAAAGGAGTTAGGAATTCTAAGAGACCAACATGGAAAAGGGCATTCCACACGTGAAGAACTGAGAAATGTAATACACACAGCACACTGGGTAGGACAGTTTAGCTGAAATAGTGCGTGAAGGAAAGAAGTGGGGGAGCCTGAAGAGCCAGGATAGGAGCCTGGATGAAAGGTTTCAGATGGTGAACAGAGCCATTTACATGTCAAGGGCAATGGGGTAGCCTGTTTCATGGATGTGGTCACTCCTATGCTCCAGAAACACTGATTTGGCAGCTGTGCAGAGAACAGCCTGGAGAGGGGACAGCCCGAGGACAAGCAGACCAATCAGGAGGCTGCTCAAAGAGCCAAGTGAGAGGTAATGGGATCTGAGCTAGTATGGCTGTGCTCTGAGGAAAGAAGGGGATGGGTTCAAGAGATTTTAGAAAGGTGCAATCAACAAGACTTGGTAATTGATGGTATACAAGGTATGGAAGGGAATAAGAAGTGTAGAATGACTCCATTTGGCAGAGTTGGGTGACTAGAAGAATAGCAATACTCTGGGCTGAAATAGGGAAAGTAGAAAGAAAGGAGAGCTTAGAAAGGAAACACTTTATAGACGTGTTGTTGAGTTTGAGAGGCCTATGGGACTAGCAGGCGGAACTGTCCAGAAGACACAAGTAGAAATAGGGAATGGATCTCAGGAGACGGGAGAAAGCTGGTAAGAGAGATTGGGGAACCATCTGCTTAGCAATAATAATCACACCCCTGGGAGTTGATGAGATCACCTGGACTCTGGGGCCTAGAAAGAAGAGAAAAGAGGGCTTGAGGCAATGGGATTCTAAGTGGTTCATATTTATTCAGTGACTTTTTCCGCCTTTTGGAAGAGCATTAAATCTTCTTAACAAATCCTTTTCCCCCTAACATCCTTTTCCCCACTTTACCTCCCATAACTTGTCAGGTATCAGTTTTTGAATTGTTTAGTTATGAAAAATCTTTCCTACTAAGGAATTTGGACACTTTGCCCCACATATTGAAGATTTTAAATCTTACAGAAGGTATTCGATAGTCATATTTGTGTAGGCCTCGTTGACAAAATTAGGTTTACAGGTCCACCTTACAAGGTAGGCACAGTATCCCCAAGCTGGAGGGTAACCAAGCAACAAAAGATGCTTTTTAATGAGACTGTTTAATGGACATTTTTTTCTGATGATTTTTCTCATTCTCTGTAACATGGAGAAAGAGTCAAAACCTCCTATGGACAATGACCTCTCAGTGAGCACATTTTCCAGCTCAAGGGAATGGAATTTTTAGGCCCAGCACATGCAGTCACATGGCCCCAGTGTGGACCATTGGTGGCCAAAACCCAGATATAGACATTGTTCAAGGTTCAGTCGTGTTCTTGGTTCCACTTTTGGAGCAGAGCTAGAAAGTAGCTACTCTCCAATGGGCGGAGAAGCTGGCACCTCCCATGTGCAAGCCACCATGCTGGTGTTGAGGAGACAGTATTTCTTTCAAGGAATTTTTCATTTCCTAACAAGCTTTACGATGGGGAAGACAGTAAGCTGAAAGTAATGGGGCCCACAGAATAACTTAATTGTAGAACAAGACCACACCTATTTGTTTCTGATAAAGATTTCATTTCTAAAATACATAAAGAACAGTGTCAAATTTATAAGGATACAAGTCTTCCCAACTGATAAATATGGTCAAAGGACAATTTTCAGATGAAGAAATTAAAGTCATCTATAATCATATGAAAAATACTCTAAATCACTATTGATTAAAGATACAAATTAAAATAACTCTGAGGTACCACTACACACCTCTAAGATTGGCTAAGATGACTATGATGAATGTTGGAGGGGATGTGGGGAAATTGGGACACTAATGCATTGATGGTGGAATTGTGAACTGATCCAACCATTCTGGAGAGTAATCTGAAACTATGCCCAAAAGGCTACTATAAACAAAGCATATCCTTTGACCCAGCAGTGCCATTACTGGCTCGTATTCCAAGGAAATCATAAAGGAGGGAAAAGGACCCACGTGCAAAAATTTTTGTAGCAGCTCTTTTTATGGTAGCAAAGAATTGGAAAGAGAGTAGATGCCCATCAATTGGGGAATGGCTGAACAAGTTGTAGTATATGAAGGCAATAGACTATTGTTCTATAAAAAGTGATGGACAAGCTGATTTTAGAAAGGCCTGCAAAGATTTACACGAACTGATGCTGAGCGAAACCAGCAGAACCAGGAGTACGTTGCACACAATAACAACAAGATTGTATGATGATCAACTATGAAAGACTCAGTTCTTCTCAGTAGTTCAGTAATCCAAAGCAATCTCAATAGATTTTGGACAGAAAATGCCATCTGCATCCAGAAAAAAGAACTATGGAGACTGTAAATCAACACATGCTATGGTCACTTCTTTTTGCTGTTTTTTTAATCTCTCCCATTACTTTTCCCTTTTGTTCTGATTTTTCTTTCTTTTATTTCTTTTATTAATAATAAATAACTTTTTTAAAGTTTTTAAAAAGCAATAAATAAATAAAATTAAAAAACAAACAAACAAACACACTCCTGTTGCTCCTCCTTAGGGAAGAACAAAGGCAAACTTCTGATTCCCTGGGATAGTCAGAGGGGGCAGCCCAATCTAGGAAAGTAGAGGACATAGTGAACTTTGTCAACCTCTGTTCTGGAAGGAAGGTTCTTACCTTTTTCAAAGTTTTAATGCCCAAAAGCACACTAGTCAGCAACAGGGAGCATAATGTTTGGCACTGGAGGGCCTGGCTTCAAATCTCACTTCCTGTCCTTTCTTCTCCAGGGGACCCTGGGTCACTACATCCTGTTGAGCTTCAGCTTCCTGCTCTCTGGGTGAGGGACTTAAGCCTCAATGGTCTGGGAGGTCTCTTCATAGTACCATACTATGAGCTAAATGCATACATTACCTGAACTACTTTTAACATCATACGACTGAAAACAAACTATAGAAACAGCAGCTAATTTTAGTCTATAATATACATGACACCATAAAGCAGAACCAGACTATATTAATAGTCTGGGGGGGGGGGGGATTTAACATCCTCAGTACAAATAATGGAGCAGTGGGAGAGAGACCTTACAGTCAGAATGTGGGCCCCACCCAGGCCATCTGTGGCCACGCAGGGTTCTGGGAAACCGGCTCTCCCATGTCAGAGACAGACAGATGACCGCCTCCCCACGCCTCCCTCAGGAACTTACTTCTTCTCAACTGCTATGATGTCCTAAACATACCACATACCTCCTGTCTTTCTTTTCATCTTTTTCTTTGTCCTGTTTTCTCTTTTACTGGTTGCAAAACCTTCATGGGGTCAGAGTCAACAGCTCACAATTACTACCATGAACACATCCAGCGTCACTGTTCTGGCTTGGGGTGCTCCCTACTGCTTCCTTGGGTGGAGTTTGGGGGCTCAATGAGAGGGCTGAGAGTGGGGGCCCCTGAGGGACACTCTGGAGCCTCAGAGGGCTGGTGCTTGTCTCCGGAGACGAGCCTCCCAAGATGTGTCTGAGAGCTAGAGATGCTTAGAAATGAACAAGTGCTTTCAATTCTAGGTCACAAGGAGTGAAACTTCTAGTAATAATGTGCTTAGAACACCTTGAGTCTATAAAAAGAGGAAAACGGGATTCAGTTCCTTAGATCAGCTCCAGATATATTCCGAGCTAACTAAAAAAGGAGTGTTCTCTTACCCAAACAACAAATATTTATTAAGCACCTACTATGTATCAGGCTGACTTTACTAAATTCTGGGGATACAAAGAAAAATCAAAAAACAAAACCAGTTCCTGTTATTCAGTATTGCAACCAGTATGTGCTGGTAAATGTTTAACAACTAGCTTGGGGAAGATTGGGGGGAGGGGAAGGAGAAAATGTGAAGGGTAGGGAGGGTTTGCCCAGACTATTTAAGTTTAATCTACATTATTAAAAATTTTGTATATTTTTTTCTTATTAAGTCTAGACAATCTATAAGCAATAAATCAAACCCTGATTTGTAGCATTTACTGATTTCCAAGGTGTAAATGTTCACATTAACAATTTAACAATTGACTTTCTAGTTGGTATAAAATAGCTTGAGCACATCACTGGCTATAAGTAATTAAATTAAATTAAGCTAAATTAAAATATTTACAAGGCAAGCAATAAGCATTTATTAAAAGCCTACTGTATGCCAATACACTCATATTGGGAAGTCACAAAAGAAAGGAAGAAATCAGAGTAATAAAAAATTTTGGTCCCAACCAGTGATTTTATCAATCTATAGGAAGTTTAGTGAGAAATCATACAGATTGACAATTGTGTGACTACCCAGAGGCTTACGACAGCTGTCTAAATCACTAAATAATATCGCCAAAGGTCAGATGGCAGAGACAGCATTGGAACCTGATGCTGCAAATACCACGATGCTTCTCAAGAGTAACATCTTTTTTTCTCCTTCACCTAAAAAATTAAAGGCAATGATGGTGTCCCTAAAACTGTCCCACAGCTTTTTAAAAAAGGGGTTTTAAATCACTACTCATTTCTACTATACCACAGGCCCTCATTTATTAGTTCCAAACCTGGACTTTCTCCTCAGGTACACATAAAAAATTTGGGGGGTTTTCTAATGAGACCTTGTGTAAGTCTTGCAAACGTGGTCTTTTTATTTCTCCCCTCTCCCCCCTACCACACACACACACACACACACACACACACACACACACACACACATACACACAGCAAACAGCCAATTCACAGTATCAAATAACCAATAAAATGCGATTCTCAGAAAGCTTTTCTTGCTTCTTTGGGCGTGTGGTTACAATACTTACCTGAAACATTCTGGGCAAAGGAAGTATTTGGGTAGATCTCAACTTGGATGAGTAAGTGTGCCAAACAGGAGGAGTTGTGGGAGGCAGAAACCAGAAGTGTTTCGACAATACAGGGATACTCAGAGAAGAAATCGGTCTCTGGGACACACGGCTGCAAATCGCCATCCAATCTTACAGTCACTTCTGAGCCCCTCTGGGGAAAAGAAAAGTCTCATCTGACTTAGAAAAAACATTTATAATCCCAAATATCCTCCACACAAAGGAAACCCCAGGACAGCCCCACCTGTTTCTTCCGGGATGTTTGTTTCATCACTGAGGGAATTCCCTCTGACTATCCAGAAGACAATCTAGATTTGATTCGTAAGTCCCAGGAAGTTGCTAGAGGCTCAGACTTGCCCAGGCCATGACCGGCTTCCATCCCTTGGGCCGGACCCCCAGACAATCTGAGGTTACACATGACTATCCCCATTTTTACAGACGCCCCAGACACTAAGCATCAGAGCCAAGACCCAGGTCCTGCCCCTCGGTGACTTCCTCTGCAAAAAGGCAGGGTGGGACTCACTGGCTCAGATCTGATGCTCCCCATGACTCTCAGACCATATCTTTCTTGCTGTCAAGTCAATACCTTCCCTAGTCTCCGGCTCAGGCCAGAAATGAGGTGGGAAGAGCTGAGAAGCTCAAACTCTCTTTTTCATCTTTAAAATTCTCTCACTGCCCGCACAGGCCTTAATCCTGGAAGGGCCTCTAGGGATCAGTCATCTGACTCAACACCCATTTTACAGATGAAAAAGCTGAGACCCCAAGCAGTGACTTGACTTGCCCAAAGTCACAGAGGTCATTCTGGCAATGGTGGGGAGCACCAGGACTATCTCATTTTCAGAGAGAAAAGGCTCCAAATCACCAAGACCAGAAGTCCTGGAGGTGAGCCCTGTGCCCATGCCAGGTCTACACTCTCCCCACTTTGCCCCGATGGCATAAGCATGTCTGCCCCACATTCAGCCCCCTTTTCATAATGCCCAGATCTTCACAGCAAGCCCCGCTGGGCCGGGACCGCACGGGCTGCAGGGGCCCGCTCAGGCCATCAAGGGGAGGTCAGCCCCTCCCTTTATAGAGGAGGACGCCGAATCCCAGAGATGGGGAAAGAGGCTTGTTCAGGGTCACCGAGGGAGTGATTCCACCTCTTGCATCCTGCTTCCCACCCCCACCAGATCCTAGAAGACTGACACTGAAATCTCCATGAAGAATGAATCAGCAAGTTTGTCTCAATGGCTTGGTGCCCTCAGAGGCCCTCAAATCGTACCTCAGATACTTTCTGGCCGTGACTTGATTTTGGGGGCCCCAGCTGTATGTCTGCCTCCCCCACTCATCTGAAGAAAGCGCTCTGTAAATCTGTGAGCTCTAGAGAAGCCTGACTTTTAACTGCCCTTCTCATCACACCTGTGGGTCCTTTCACTCCACAAGTATTTACTGAGAAACATTTCTTACCCTTAGGGAGGCTACAATCTACTGGGGGAACTAGCGAGACTAGAAAGCAAATGTCAACCACAGTCAGTGCAGAGTCATTTGGAGAGGAGAGGGACAGCAGAAAAGGGAAGGACACAGTACCGGGGCCCGGCCCTAAAGGAAGCTAAGGCTCCTGGGAGAGAGAGGTGAGATAGGGGTGCCCAGGACACAGGCAGAGAATGCAAGGGGGCCCAGCTGGCTGGAACACAGGTGGGCGCCAGGTCAGAGCTGGGCACAAAGGGCTTAAATGGCACAGAGAGCCAACGGAAAATGAAGGGCAAGAGGTGGCACAATGGATAGCGCGGGGCCCAGAGTCAGGGCCTGAGGGTAAACCTGGCCCCAGACACCTCCTGCTGGGTGAGTCTCGGCAGGTCACTGCCCCCTCAGTTTCCTCCCCTGTCAGATGAGCCAGAGAAGGACCAGGGAAACCACCGGGGAAACCCCAAAAGGGCTCGCGAAGAGTCGGGTGGAATTGAAATAGAAAATGACGTACCACGTGAGGGGTCACGGTCAGACTCCAATTGCCTGTTCCATTACTCTGCAACCCACAGTCAGGCATGGGCAGAATTCCTAAATGCAAGAGGTAAGAGCAGAGAAGGGTTTCTAAAGAGCATCCCCTGGCCTGGCAGCTGTCTCAGAAGCAAGTGGCAGCGCCCCTTCCCCTTCTCCCAGGCCCGGGCCGGAGAGCCGAAGGCCAGCAGATCAGCACCTGTGCCCCAGGAGAGCTCCGTCCCCAGGCAGTCCCATTCCCAGGCGTTTTCTCAAAGCCACCTGCCGCGTAGACTCCTTACCCAGCGCATCGTCCCCCAGGGTGAGCGTCACACTGACATTCTCTGTGTCTCCAACCAAGGCTGCAGTAACCGACGTGTCAAACATTCGAATGAAAGGCGGGAGAAAAACTGGCAAGAGAAGGGCAAGTGTTAATACCACCCATGAAGGACCACGAGGAGACAGAGGGAGAGTGGGAGCTCTGAGGAGCATCAGAAGCGAGTGCAGGGAGGGCTGCAGGGTGGGGGTCGTTAACAACAAACACTAAGCGCCTATTGTGTGCCCGGCACTGGACTAAGGGGGGGAAGGGATATAAAGAAAGGTAAAAGCAATCCTGCCCTCATGGAGCTCACAGCCTGATGGGGGAAACACCAGGCAAGCAACTCTGACACATAAGCTATGTTGTCGTGATTATTCCTTTGGTCTCAGAGAGGACACTGGCCTCAGGGAGGGAATGCCATGATGGAGTAGATTTGAGGGAAGATTGTGCAAGGTCACCTGCCAGAGCTGTCTGGCTCCAGTGGCCAGATATGCATCAGGACAACTGGAGGTGGTCCTGGATGCAAGGGGAGACGGAGGCCTTTATAAACTAAGGCCTTTTAAAAAGTCCCAGTTTGACTGAGGTATCACTCATTCAGTGATTATAGCTAGGCAACCGAGGCAAAGAATGGCTTCTTAAACCTACTCAAAATAAATAAATAATGTTTAAACCTAAAAATAAAAAAGGAATTAATCTGGGTGGGAAAGATATGTAGTGAATAGATGGAAAGGAATCTCAGAGGGAAGTCATAGAAGAAGGCCCTGGGAGAACAGTCACTTAGTCCCTCATGGCTCTTTTTCTTTGGCAGGAGACTTGGGGCGCTCCATCAATGCTAAAAACCACCATGGGTGGGGAAGAGCCCAGCCCTGGGATCTAAGTGGTACCAGAAACTCCCTTTCCCAGGTCTAGACTCTGGGAGCTAGAAGGATCTTCTCAGGCTCCCACAGGCAGTAAGGATCTGGGCAGGATTGAACACAGGTCTTCAGAGAATCCAAGATTTGGAGCTGGAAGGAACCTTAGGAATCACCTCCTTCAATCTCCTCCATTGAGAGTTAAGCAAATTGAGGCCCAGGGAAGTTAAAGGATTTGCCCAGATTCAGGGGGAACATGAATCTGAGTCCTAGATACTCCAGAGCAGGGATTCCTAGCCTGTCCAGATGAAACGGAATGAAGCTACTTTTTCTAGATGCTACTAACTTTCAATATAATGAGGTGGTTTTTTTTTTGCAATTTTCCATATTTTATTCCATAAATTTTAAAATGTGATTTTGCCAAAAGCGTCAAGGGCAGAGAAAAGGCGAAAGCTCCTGTTCTTTCCAATTGCTTTCCACTGCACTCTGGATGCCAAGTCCCGCTCACTCTCCAGACACAAGGCTGCCCGTTGCCTGGTAGAGAACCACCATCCTGGGTGAGCCAGGTGTCAGACCTGGGATCTGAACCAAGGCACTTTTATACCAAAAGCAGACAAGACTTCAGCAGCTGCTGCTGCTACAAAGGCCTGGGACCCCTCCGCACTCACAGCCTCACAAGAGACAGTAACAACACAGAGTGCTAAGGTCCACAAAGTGCTTCATGGACAGCATCTCACTGGATCCTCAATAATTAATAATAATCTCTGAGAGAGCCAGTCCCATCTCTCCTGAATAGCTCGCATGTTTATGGTGCTTTGAGATTTGCAAAGCACTTTACAAATATTATCTCATCTCTCTTCACCATAATTATCAATAATTTAGCAATATATAGCTAGCAGTTGTTTGCAAAATGCTCTACAAATACTCTCTTCTTAATAACAGCTAGCATTGATGAAACGCTTTTGTAAAGCAATTTACAAGTATCATCTCGTTTTAATAATAGTTAACATTTACATAAGAACTTTAGGCAAGGAGCATTACAGTTGAGTACAATTCTTTGGGACCCTCATCTGGGGTTTTCTTGGCAGGTACTGGAGCGGACTGCCATTTCCTTCCTTCTTTTAACAGATGAGGAAACTGATTTAAACAGGGTGAAGTGGTATGCCCAGGGTCACCCAGCTAGGAAGTATCTGAGCTGAATTGGAACTCGGGTCTTCCTGACTGGAGGCTCTATTCACTGTGGCACTTAGCTGCCCCTAATAATAATAATAATAATAGCTAGCACTTATGTGGTGCTTTAAGGTTAACAAAGCGCTTTACAAACATTATCTGGCGACAACCCTGAGAGGTGGGTGCACCTATTATTCTCATTATACAAATGGGGAAACTGAGGTATAAAAGTTAAGTGAGACGCCCAGGGTCGCACAGCTGGTAAAAGTTGAGGCAGGATTTGAATCCAGGTCCTCTGCGCAGCACGCTCCCCGTGGCTGCTTCCATACCTGCAGGATAAATATAACAGGTGGTTTCAGATACTGTGCTGCAATTACCGAGGCTCAGAGTGAAGCAATAGCTCGGACCCAGCCCCTGCCCCAGATGTAGGCCACGCCCCCTCGCTGAAGCACCGCCCACTTGCAAAGCCCCGCCCCTACCCACCAACGTCTCCCCACAGGGCCCTTGGGAAGCAGAGCAGGAACAGGAGCAGCAGCAGGAGCTGCGGGGCTGCTGGCGGGCGGGGCCGGGCCGGGCCCATGGCTGCGGGCTCGCCTCCCCGTGCTGCCGCACCGCGGCCCGGCCCCGGCTCTGCGATCCTCGGCAGGCGGCACGAGCTAGGGGCAGAAAGGAAGAAGCGTCAGCGAAGCCCGGACAGCCGCCACCACCGCCATCTTGTCAACGGAATGCCCAAGACTATGGCAACCGCCAATCGGCTGCAGGCGCAGCGACGGCGCGCCCCACGATTGGTCGAAAGTGACAGAAAAACCCGCCTTCGTCCCACGCCCTCTAGCGTCACTTCGTGGCTCCGCCCACCTCCTTTGGGTCGCCCTCAGGTGGTTGTGTATCCTGACAGACTGCGCCCAGGGCTTCCCCCTGGTTTCCGATAGATTAAATAAGATTAAAAATGAGATAACATTTGTAAAAAGCGCAAAGCATCGGAAAAACGTTTTTACAAAACCTTCTCTGCTTCCTCGGGGCTTTTTCCAGACTCAGATCTTGCCACACTTTGTACAAGAAGCCTGTCGGGAATCCCCTCCTGCCAATCATCCCGTATCTATTTTGTGTGCGCCTGTGTCCTTTGTGTCCCCCAGCTAGAGGGTCTGTTTCCGCTTCTTGCATCCCTACCTCCAGTACCTAGTAGGTGCTTGTATCCAGTCCACAATTCTAATGACTTTTTTATTATAATAAAGGATAATGAGCCTGTAATTCTATTGAGTCCCAAGTACTCTCTACCTCTCCACAACATAGAGTCTTAGAGAATTGCCTGGAGGACAGTAGTTAAATGACTTGGCTAACGTCATATGGCCTGTGTGTGTCATTGGTAGGTCTCGAACTCAAGTCTTTCTAGCTCTAAGGTGAATTCTCTTTCCTCTATACTTACATACACATACTAGACTTAGCTACTGTACTTATTACAGTCTACAATCTAAACATCCCTTGGATTTAGTCAAGTATGAATACAACGTGCATTTGTTCTTTTAAATAAGGCATTTGGGGTTAAGTAACTTGCTAGTTAGTATTAAGTGTTTAAGGCCAAATTTGAACTCCAGGCTGGTGCTCTATCCAATTCAACATCTAGCTTCCCAATATGCATTTGTTAAGCACCTACTATGTGCTCAATGACCTAAGTGCTTCAGATACAGAATCCCCTCCCCATCTCTCCCCTCCACCTCAAAATGGAAAAGTTCTTCTTGTCTGAGATGTAACAATTTATCAACAAATCCCTGTGATTTTATGAGGCTATAATGGAAAAGCTCTTCTTGTCTGAGATATAACACTTCATCAACAAATCCCTGTGATTTTATGAGGCTATAGGTTGGGAATTGCTCATTTCTTTCAATAGTAAGCACAGTTGTAACATGTCTTGGTCATTGCATCATAACTCAGCTCCTCCCGCCCAGTAGTCTCTTAGGTGGGTAACTGGAGAGTTGTTTCATATGATTTGAGGGAGCATCAGGAAATAGTCTTTAAGACAAGTTATGGGTAGCTGTACTTCCCCTGCCCATCTCCACCACTCTTTTTTCTCTCTAACAAAGAGCCCGTCATTCTGGGGCAAAAATAGAAAAGATAATGATAGATGCTGGATGGGATATGGGAAAACTAGGCACTAATTCACTGTCGGTGAAGTAGTGAAATGATCCAACCAAGAGAACACAGTTACAATAAAAACCCAGTAAAAGGAGACATTCCTATAAATTAGTGACATTCTCTCAAAGCGCATATTTCCCCTCTAAATACATTGGTTGGTCAGAGGAATGTGCCCTGTGAGTGCTCCAGGATGATGACCTCTTATGATTAAGCCAATGTTTAGCTCCAGTGGGGAGCATTCTCCAAGTGAAATCAACCAAGCAGGAATGAGCTGCTCTCTGAATGATCTTCATTTGCTCAACTGGCCCAGGTCAAGGACCTTGTGAAGTAGGAGAGCTTTGGTAACATCAAGGAAGACTGGAATCCCAGAACAGGCCTAGAATCAATAGTGGATGCCAAACCAGAGATGCCGACCTCTTTTTTCTTCTTTTATTTGTTTAATATTTTTACCCAGTTACATTCAAAACAAAAAAAATTTACATTTGTTTCTAAAATTTTTGAGTTCTAGGTTCTCTCCCTTATCCCCACTCACAATTAAGAAATCACATGTGAAGTTATGCAAAACATTTCCATGAAAGTCAAGTTGTGAACAAATAAATAAATCTCCCATCTTAATGAAAATAAAAACCCTTAAGAAATATTAAATTAAGAGACAGCGAGAAAAAGAGAAAGAGGCAGAGACAAAGAAAGAAACAGAAAGAGACAGACAGAGAGAGAGAGATCCAATCATTTCCTTCTGTGGGTATGGATAGTATTTTTCATCATAAGTTCTTCAGAGTAGTCATGGATGATTGTACTGCTGAGAATAGCACAGTCATTCACAGCTGTCAACCTCTTTTTTGAAATATAAAAATGACCCTTTTTACTTCCTTTGTCTTTCTGACCTAACGGAAGCTCCACAAGGTAAAGTCAACATTTTTGACATGGAACAAAAAATTGCTCTCAGGGTAAAATGGAATCTTTATTGCATCTTGGGATCATTGAGACAAAATGATACATGAGCACCAATATAGTTTATAGTGCAAGTCTCTGTAATTCTTCAGAGGAGGCAAAATTTTAAAATCTAAAAAAAAAAATAATAACTTTAGAGGGAGGACTTGACCTGTGATGTCACTGATACTGGAACTCCCAGTGAGGAAATTCCCTCTCCTATAGTCTTAGAGAGTTGTCTAGAGTACTGAGATGTTAATGACTAGACAGAATCTCTATGTGTCACTTGGCATCTTAGACCACAGCACCTATGGCATTGAAGTGACTTCAATCATGGAATCATGGCCCCAATAAGGTCTTTCTGCCTCCAAGATTGACTTTCCCTACCCATCTCGATGCTGCACCTCAAAACTCATTTGGCAATCAATCAATCAATAAACAGCTATTAAGCACCTACTGTATGCCAGGGACTGTGCTAAGGACGAGGATACAAATAGGCAAAAAATCTTTGCCCTGAAATTTACAATCTAATGCACTTTTTAAAATAGATTTTTAATGAAGTCTTTGCTTATACATATATCCAGGTATTCCCCCTGTGGGTTCTTCCCTTTTGTTTTTACCAGAGACATCACTTAAGAGAATTTTTAAAACAAGAAAATTTAGCAAAACTGATACAATGAAAAAAAAATCTGTTGGTATATGCACTGTTCCATACCCATGGATCTCTTCCTCTGCTGGGGTGGAGCAAAGGATCATCATCTTTCCTCTCCTCTTTGGAGCCAACAATTATAAAATTCTTTGTGATTTTGAAATACTCACTTTTGATTGTTTTCTGGCTTTTATCTTTTCCACATACAATGCTGCAGTTTTCTGCTTGTTTACAGCATTTCAGATTGTTTATTTCATCACAGTACTTTTCTTCCATGTATAATGCTTCTCTGTATTCATCTTATTTCTTGCAGCTTAATAATTACCATGCTATATTCATGTAGTTTAGTCAAGCCCCCACCAAGCCCTCTGCGTTGTTTCCAGTCTATGCTACCACAAAAAGAGATGCTAGACATATTTTTGTTATATATGGACCCTTTCTTCTTGGGTTTGTGACTAACAGTGGAATCTCTAGGTCAAATAACAAGATGAAACTTCAAGGCTGTTTTGATTTTCTTATTGGTGATTTGGGGCATTCTTTTGTTTTTTAGCAGTCTGTAATTCTTTTGAGAACAGCTTCATTTGAAAGATGTTTCCATATTCTTGACCACATTTCTATTAGGGGATCCCTTAACAATTGAAATATGTCTTTGTGACAGACAGTAAGCTTTATGACTAGAGTACTGAATTTAATCAGAATAAGTCTAGGTCCAAATCTTGTGAGTTGTATACTTGTACGCAAACCATTTCCCCAACTGTCAAATGGAAATAAAAATTCCTACCTCACAGCTTTATTAGGCGGCTCAAATGAGTCCCAGCATTTGTAAATGTATACTGGATGTGTGGGGATATGACAGAAATTAAAGTCTCTGCCCTCAAGTAGCTTACATTCTATTGAGGGGAGACAAAATATCATCTGTTATCTTAAAGAAAAAAATGATGAGCATTTTCATTTTCTTCCACTTAAGTTTAATAAGTTGCTAATCTCTCTGATCACCGACCAAAGCATTTATATTCATTCAGCATGTTGGTAGGGCATCATGTTGGTAGGGCAATGTACATAAGTAACAGAAACACATTAAAATGAAGGGCCTCCCATACGGATGTCATAAATCCTTATTTTCTTTATGTTCTAATTGGAGGACAGTTGGGTGTTGCAATGGATAGAGCACTGGCCCTGGAGTCAGAAGGAGTGATATTTACTGATATTTACTAGCCGTGTGATCCTCGGCAAATCACTTCAGATTGCCTTGCCAAAGGAAAAAAATATTCTAACTTGGAACTTACTGTTGGAGCTAAGATTCTAAGAATATGCAATTGCCATATTTTAAACAAAAATGAACAATTAAAATGAAACATTGGGAGGTAGCAGGATAGGACCCATGATTTAATAGTTATGAGGGAAGGCCTCTAGAAATAGAGGGACAACTATTTCTTTTCTCTTATAGCAGTATTTTTTTAACTTTATTTTCAAAATATATGCATAGTTTTGTTTTTTTTTTTAACATTCAACCTTCCAAAATCTTGTTCCAAATTTTTTCTCTCTTCCTCCCCTGTAGAGCAAGTAATACAATATATGTTAAACATGTGCAATTCTTCTATACATATTTCCACATTTATCATACTGTACAAGAAAAATCAGATTGAAAAGAGGAAAAAATGAGAAAGAAAACAAAAAGCAAGCAAAAACCAGTAAAAAAAAAAAAAAAGTGAAAATACTCCTTCTGAGTGCAGAAGGCTCTCTTCATCACAAGACCATTGGAACTGGCCTGAATCACTTCATTGTTGAAAAGAACCACATTCATTAGAATTGATCACTGCATAATCTTGTTGCTGTGTACAATGTACTCTTGGTTCTATTTATTTGACTTAGCATCAGTTCATGTAAGTCTTTCCAAACCTTTCTGAAATTAGCCTGCTGATGAGCATCCACTCAGTTTCCAGTTCCTTGCTACTACAAAAAGAACAGCAGTTCTTAACCTGGTATGTTAATTTTTAAAGATTTTGTAATTACTTCAACATAATTGATTTCCTTTGTCATACTATGTATTTTATTTTACTTTTATAAAAACATCATTATGAACAGCCCATAGGCTTCACCAAACTGCTAAAGGATCCCTATAAAATTTAAGAGACAGCTGGATATTGAGAGGTAAAGTAACAACCTCAGGTTACATAGAAGGAAATGGCAAATCCCTCCTGTATCTTTACCAAGAAAACCCCAAACAGAATCGCCGAAGAGTCAAACACAACTAATCAATCAAACAAAAGAGTAGCAGCAGTAAGGAGAGTAGAGGATGAATGGAGTAGAATTAACAGGACTTGAACACTAAGTAATAATTGAGATGAGGAAAAAAGGAAGTGTCAAAGATATAGGTAAGATAAAGGGTTTTGAGTTGTAACACCACTAAGAGAAATAAGAAATCAAAAGGAGGGATATATTTAGAGGAAAAGAGAAGCTCATTTTGTTTTGTTTAAGCTGCTAAAAAGGCATCCAAGTGGAGATACCCTATAGGCAGCTGGAGATCTATGTCTGGATTATTTTTTTCCCTACTTAACAGAGATACCCTATAGGCAGCTGGAGATCTATGTTTGGATTATTTTTTTTTCCCTACTTAACAGTAGTTTTGTTTTTTTTTTTTTTTTTTTTTCCTAATTACAGGTAAAGATAGTTTTCAACTTTTTTTGGTAAAAAAGATTTTGAGGTTTTTTTTTTTTCTTTTTCTTTCTAGATACTGAAGAAACCATTTCATCAAAGGCTGACTAGACTACAACTGAATGAGGTTAAAAAGCAATTTGCTTTCCAGAGGAAAAGAAAGTTAGATCCGCAAATCAACAGTCAGGTTCATGTCTTCCTAGAGGTGAGATAAATCAGGAGTCTCTCTCCAATATTAGTTCTGGAAAAAACAACAAAAAAAGCTGTGATATCAAGATGACCACTAGCACTCCAATGAGCCTGAAAGATCCACAGGGAATCAAACCTATTGAGATTTTGAAAGTCAAAATGCTTAATTTGATGGGATTGATATTCTCTAGTATTTTCAACATAATAGGAATTCAACAAATATTTTTCAAAGGAATTCGGTAAATAAGCTTTTAATCCATGTGCCAGGCACAAGGAATATAAAGAAAGAAATATAAAAAATATATAAAGAAAGGCACAACCAAGGCCTCAACAGTTAGCTACATAAACTATGACAGGATTCCAGCTTCATGAAGGAGTTTTAAAAGGTCATGGTTCCTTCCTTACTACTCCATATTCATGGGTTAAATAAGGTTTAAGAAATTAGTGAGTCTAGCAAATGAGAGTTAATAAACAATTCTGAAAATGAAAGAATGCATTTTAAAGATACATTAATATGTGTGATAAACCATCAAAAGAAAACAAACTAATAGTAACCATGCGAAATTTGCTCTAAATCTCTAAATATAATAAAATGTAATTAAAGCATCCCAATAAACTGGAAAATGTGGTTTAACAACAAATGAAAGCTGGCAGGTCTGTGGATAAGTGCCCATACTTTCACATTAGTAGGGGAACTGTGAATGAGTGCAATCTTCTTGAAAAGCAATGAATAATACATAGGACAAATAACAAAGCTAGTTAAGACTAAACTCTTAACAGGAAAGATCTATCTATACAAAGATATTGATAGCAAGATCACTGTGTATAATAGCAAAAACCTAGGAAAAAATATATGTGTTTGAGACTATTACATGACTAAAGAAATTGTGGTAGGAAAATATAATGGAATATTATTGCTGTATATAATAAGAAATTACAAATATGAAGAAGTCAAAGAACTAGCATAAACACAAATTGCTAAGTGGTGCAGAGCAAAGAATCATAACAATATATCTAAATAATATTGATTACTATTAGTTTTTTTAAAGTAGTAACAGCAACAAAAATTTAAAAACATAAAATTCAACATAACTATAATCAAGCATAACCTTATCAATATATTTTTCCTACCATTTAAATAGGTTTTGATTGCATTAAAAGTATGCTTACCTATACAGTGATTTGTTTCAAATTGGCTAAATATGGAAGAGAGGATTTTTACATATAATCTTTGCATTTTGATGTGTTCAAATGAAATCTTTAATAATGTGGAAGCATATCACATTAAACTTGATAGTTTTGTCTCAAATTTTCTAAGATAAGCAGAAATAAACACAAGAAAAATACAAGACAAAGTAATCTGACCAAACTGAAAAAATACAAATTATTTTATTGAAAAAATTTCATATTAAAATTAACTATAAATACAATGAAAATAAAATGGAACTGAACAAATTAGTAAGCTCTTAAATGGGACAAGAGAAAAGAAAATTCTAACTCAAGTGTTCTGAAATGTTTCTGATCCCTTGCTAGACTTAAAACAATGATCCCCACTACACCCAAATGCACAGTATGTAAGTAACCGCAGCTCATATTTACATAGCACTTTACAGTTTTTACAGAACACTGTCTCCACAACAGCCCTGTGAAGTAGATAGGTTTATAATTCCCATTTTACAGATGAGAACACTAAGGCTTAGGGAAATTAAGTGCCTTGTCCATCATCACAAGATTAATATATGTCAAAAAGGGATTTAAATTCAAGTTACAGGATCAGATTTAGAGCTGGAAGGAACCTAAGAGGTGAGAGCTAGCTCCTTCCCTACGGAAGAGGGAGTCAGGATTTGAATATAGGTCCTGGGACTTCAGCTCTAGGACTCTTGTCATTGCACCTGAGTCCTGGTCAGTGCTTCTTCCCACAAGATTTAGCAACTATTTTAAAATGACAATATTCTAACACATTGGAAAGATCAAAGGCTTTTAAGAGAATAAATGCTTACAAAAATTATGACAAATATTTTCACCGTAGTCTTTAACAAAACCAGCAAAGTCAGTCTGAATTCCCTCAGCAAACAGAACTTAATTAACAGTCATGTTTCTCTAGGTAACATGAAAAGTCTTATGTTAAGAAAACTTTTTTAGTTGGTTCCATAATTTTCCTTTTCCCTAATACTTCTATAATTTGGAAGACAAAAGAACTTTCAAAATGTTTACAGAAAGTGATTTCTCTAAAGCTAAATTTAAAAATCATTTTCTTTTGAATTTAAGAAAGATTGTGATAGAACAGTGACAATTTTCAGAGATTTTCTAGTAAATTATTAAAATGAGGAAAAAGTCATGTCAAGAGAAAACTGTGACTGGAAAAGCTTTCCCATGGAAGAATTTCCTAGAAACTGCCCCTCTTCAATATCTATCTATACATTAGCTTCTGCCAATGCCATCCCAGGGAACTGCATTTGAAGAGAGCATTTGTATATTTGCCAATATATTTCCTAATTTATTAAAAAAATAGAGGCTCTGTAATCACTCAGTGATTATTATTTGGGTAAAAATAGCTATAGTTAATAAAGACTTTTTAAAGATTAAGGATTGAACACTTGCTAATGTCTGAAAGGAAGAATGAGTAGCAAATTAATGCATGGAGAATTTTGTTTACATCTGTACTGCAAAAGCTGGCTACTTAAGGAAGTTTTACCTTGATTAAAGCCACAAGAAATGGAGGTGAGTAAAAATGTGTTTAAATTGTCATAATTATGTGAAAATTTTATATACCCTGAATGAGAACCAAACTTAGATAAAACATTAATGTTATAAGATCAGTAACCAACTCAATGATTACTTTAATAAATGATTACCTTAGAAATGATTATACATAGCACCCATGTCCACTGTAAACAGCTTAATACTACTTACTGAACTAAATTGAAAGTAACAGTGTTTTAAAAATTCAAAAGTGAGCTAAACATTCTCCCCGTCGTGTTACCCAGGAACAGCAGCCTCCTGACTGGCTCTCTTCTACCTGACTACACAGGAGGAATTTGTTCTTTAAAAAAATGCCTTCAAGGAATTAGCATATAAAAAATAGCTATGTATATTCAGTTATCAATTATTTTAACAACACATTCAGCACAGATTTCTTAGTTAAAATCTCAAGTGCAGTAAAGAAGTTGGAGAAAAGAGGATCAAGTTTCTGGTGGTTTTTCTGGTCACAAGGAAGATGCTTTTAATTTCTTCTTCTTTGCTTTCAGAACAGGAGGTAGTGAAATCTTAAAAGCTGTCCTAAAATGACACAATAAAGAAGATTTTTTTAGTATGTTATATCTTAAAAATGTGTGCCATTCACACATATCACAGATACTTACTCGCATGTGGTGCAAATAGGACTGAAATTACAGAATACTGCAAATGAAAAGAACAAGATGATTTCAGGTAAGGATAATTAAAATTTCCCCATCACCCAACTGTGAAAAAATTAACTATATAAACTTACTTGACAAACATACAGAGCAGACATAACCAATTTCAATGAGATTTCTATGACAAAAGCAAGCAGCTCTATAGTCAACGTGAATGGGAGGTGGGAGGTTTAACTGAGACCTTTGGTCTTGATCAGGAAGAAATACCCACTGTTTAAAATAAAAATAAAAGAAGTATTATTAATACCAGAGAGAAAGTTACTAGAAGATGTGAAATATAAATACCAAATATTTACCACAAAAATAAATTACTTAAAGACACAATTCTTCATTTCATTTAATTAAGTTAAGAATTTGGTCCTTCATTTAATTTAGTACTAAATCGTATATGATCTTTTTCTTCTCCTGTTGTTTGCTTGGGAAAAGGAAAATTAACAGTAACACCAAGATCAGTATTTGTATTCTGTTTTATTAGTATGAAGCACCTGGTCTGATGCTTTGCTACGCCACAGAGGTAATACCTAGTTCTTGAAGGTAAGGTTCCACAAGTCCCATACCAAGACTAGAAAGCTGATCAAGAGCAGATGAATTTTTCTAGCCACCAATCACAGAGACCATCTGCTAAGATGTAGACAGGCCATGACCTGGACACTGAGAGTCCCCAAAGCAACAAAACTAAAGATCCCATGTACGGAAGACTTTGGGGGCATTCCAGTACAGCAATCATTATTGTAGTTAATTGACTGTGTTTTTACAATATTCAGTTCCTGGGCATTGCCTAATATCTATAGAGTCTCAGAAAAATGTTTTTAAAGAGGTACAAATGTGCATAGCTCATTTAAAAGATTTCTTATAAACATTTTCTTACCAATAAATACTGAAGAAGCGATGGCATCTGGGGCACCTTCAAGTATATGCCCCCTGTAATGTCACAGGCCTGTAAATAAATATACACCATGGGCACAGATTATCACTCCTGTATTTTTTACAATGATGAAAATCTGAAGAATGATACCTACAATGGATGCAGGGTGAATGTGAGTCTGCAAATTAAATGGGAATTATTTTTTTTTTTTAGGATACAAATATACTTTTTTTTAAACCTATTTCCATATAAGTCATATTGGGAGAGAAAAATCTGAACAAAAGGGAAAAACCATGAGAAAAAAATTACAAAAGGACAACAAAAAGTAAAAATAGAATGCTTTTATCTGCATTTAGTCCCCATAGTTCCCTTTATGGATGAAGATCACATTTTCCATCCAAAGTTTATTGGAATTGCCTTAGATCACTAAATTGCCGAGAACTGCCAACTCTATCATAGTCGATCATCATACGACCTTGCTGTTGGCTATATACTGGTTTTGCTTGCTTCACTCAGCATCAGTTTAGGTAAATCTTTCCAGGCTTTTCTGAAATCAGCCTATTCATTTCTTACAAAAGAATAATAGTCTATTACATTCATTTACGATAACTTATTCAGCCATTCCCCAATTGATGGGCATCCACTCCTTTTCCAATTTTTTGCCACACAAAAAGAGCTGTTACAAACATTTTTGCACATGTGGGTCCTTTTCTCTCATTTATGATTTCTCTGGGATACAGACCCAGTAGAGTCACTGCTGGATCAAAGGGACATTGTTCTCCAGAATGTTTGGGTCAGTTCACAATTCTACCAACAATGCATTAGTGTCCCAATTTTCCCACATCCCTTCCAACATAAAATTTATCATTATCTTTTCCTATCATCTTAGTCAATCTGATAGGTGTGAAATGGTACCTCAGAGCTGTTTTAATTTGCATTTCTCTAATCAATTTTGATTTAGAGCCTTTTTCATATGGCTATAGATAGCTTTAATTTCTTTAATTTCTTCACCTGAAAATTCAACTTTTTGACTATTTGTCAATTGGGGAATGACTTGTATTCTTATAAATTTAAGTTAATTCTCTATACATTTTAGAAATGAGGACTTTATTAGGAAACATGTCTATAAAAATTGTTTCCCAGCTTTCTGCTTCCCTTCTAATCTTGGCTGCATTAATTTTGTTTGTGCAAAACCTTTTGATTTAATGTAATCAAAATTATCCATTTTGCATTTCATAATTTTTCTATTTTCTATTTTTCTATTTTCTTTGTCTGTTCACAAATTCTTCTCTTCTCCAACAATCTGGCAGATAAACTCTCCCTTGTTCTAATGTGCTTATGATATCACAATGGGAATTATTTTTTATTACAACAAACCTCAGATACTTTTAGTCACCAACTTCACTACTTAACAAGGGAATCACAAATTTAGAAAACCAACTGAAGTAGACTACACAAAAGGATCTTCATGCTTCCAAGACTAAAAACAAATATTTGGTGCAAATGAAAGAATAGCCGTGAGATGGCTCAGTGGATAGAACATTAGACCTGGAGCAAAGAAGATCTGAGTTCAAATCTGGCCTCAAACACACTATCTGTGTGACCCTGAGCAAGTCACGTAAACCTGTTTGCCTCAGTTTCCTCATCTATAAAATGAACTGGAAAAGGCAATGGAAGTATCTTTGCTACAAAAATCACCAATGAGATCCCAAACAGTCAGACATAACTGAAATGACCAAACAATAACAACAACAAAGAAGTATCATATTAGGGCCCTTTTCTGTGATTTTCAGCAAAAGAGGCTGACGGTAGATTTGGGACACTGTCAGTTAATGAAGAAGGGTTTGGAAGAGAAAATAAATGAGAAAAAAAATTTTTAATTTAAAAATAAACTGAAAAGTAGAAAGAAATAAAAGGAGGCAGTTGCAGTAATCTAGACTAGGTGATGATGGCAGAAGTAAGGTAGGATCTGAAAAGACAAGAGAGATAGAATCATATGTAAGAGAGGTTGTTTAAAAAACATTAAGATTGGGGCAGCTAATTGATGCAGCGGATGGAATGCTGATCTTGAAGTCAAGAGGACCTGAGTTCAAATCTGGCCTCAGACACTTAACACTTCCTAACTGAGTGACACTTGGGCAAGTCACTTAACCCCAATTGCTTCAGCAAAAAACAAAACAAACCAAAACAAACAAAAAAACCCCAGCAAGTTTTGGCAACTGATTGACCACATGGGACAAGGGAAAATAAAAGCCAAAGTTATAAGCCTGAGAGACTTGGGGAAATGATGATAACGTCAATTTAAAAAAAAAAGGGCCATTTGGAAGTGGTTTGGATATGCTAAATATAAGATGCTTCCAAGACATCCAACTTGGACTGTCTAATGGGACAAATGGTCATGTGACATCCCTTTAACTTAAGAATCTCAGAGCTGCCTGGAGTATTGAGGGGGTCATAGGTGAAAGGTATCACAAGTGAGACTTGACCCCATGATTTCATCTTTCCAACACTTCCTCTCATTCCAGTATATCAAAGAATCTCTACAGAAAATCTTATTCCCAAAAAATTATATATCCTGAAAACCCACATAAAAGACTGAACATTATAGCTGCAGTCAAACCTTTAATATGCCTCAAATTCAACCTCCTGTAGGCTCTCACAGACATTCAGCAATCTTCGTCTTCATTTTTACTAAATTTCTTCAATAGACAGCTTCTAAAATTTTTTCTATTCTCCTGAAGCCCACAAGTCCAACTCCATCCATTGAGGGCTTTGCCTTCTACTTTATTCCCCCTCCTTTCCACCTCAGGATTGTTGTACCTTTCCAGCTTTATTTCGTATGACTCCCCCAAATCTCCCCAGACTGAAGCACTACTCACTGTCTCCTAAACAAATCCACCATTGGCTGGCCTCTGCGCTTCTGATCACTGATCACATGATCCCCTGATGCACCGCATTCCCTCTCTCCATCTGCTGACGGAAAGGCCTATTTTCAATTCCACCTCCTTTGGCAATTCCTTCTTCCAAAGTTTCATCATTTATGTTGTAATTCAGGCACTTATCACCTTCAAATTTCTATCAGTTATTTGTTTGTAAGTTTTCTCTATTCCGCGAGGGCAGATGCCACATGTGTGTATGTGTTTTAGTTCTGTCTCTCATCATTTGCATATATTTTGTGTTCAATAAAGATTCAATGAATTAAGAAAAAAAAAAACATACCTGTTGGAGGAGTCCTGAATCAGTATCTAAGACACAAGCATCAATCACAATATTCTGAAACCAAAATTTTAAAATTATATAAGATTGGAAGTAAAAACTATCAAAGCATGTAAAATACCATTGTAAGCAAAAATATGTAGTAAAAAGGAAATTCATAAAAACTAAGTAAATAGTTTTCGACACTGAAAAGAGAAAAGAAAGATGTTGTTTAAATAATTTGTGTGAAAGTAGAGTAGTTTTGAAACTCCTATTGTTTAAATGATCTATAATTGAAATGTTATTTTCAAAATAAAGAGTACAGTCTTCAAATGATCTCTATTAAACTAAGAAGATGATGAGTAGTTCCACTCTCCAACTGGACAAACTGGGATAAATATAGCAAGCTGACCAGAAAATGTCTAGAAGGCAGCTTCTTGAACGCCTGTCTCTCCACAGAGATATCCTGATTAAAGTCTGACACTCATTCTTTCAGTATTCCCTAATTAATAATACAGACCTGTTTCTGTGCTGCAAAGATGACATTCATGAAGTTCATATATTGCAAAGCACTGTCTTCTGCAGCCTTAATGACCTTAATAGAAAGTTGATCCATATTAAAATTTCATATACTTAACAATCATGTCAGCACAATTTCTTATGGAAATTCTTCCCCACCCCTACTCCCAACATGCCGAGACAGTTTTCAAGATTCCCCTTTGAAAAATTTTGAGCACCAAATTTTTCTCCCTCCCTTCCTTTCCCTCTTCCCCACTCCCTCCCCGAAACAGCAAGCAATCTGATATAGATGATATATGTATAATCATGTTAAACATATTTCCTTATGGGAATTCCTACCAATATTCTTGACTTCATTTCTTGGTTATCTATAAAAGATAAATTAAAAAATACAAATTTAACTCTAGTTCAGTCTTATAAGAATATCACATCTTTTAGCCCAAACTAATTTCTAATTAACCCATCCTCCCCACAAAGAAATGAGATGAAACTGGCAATAAAATAAATGACATCAACATTCATTAGTAGAAAAACAAAGGTTGATACCTTTTACTTCCTTGCTCATTCTGTGAATATCTTAATTTTTTAGAATTAAGAAATATACTCAAACATGAACATGAAAACATTCCAAAGCCAAACAAATATCATTTTAATTATCTACTATTTTCATAGTTCATGCCACCACTATTATGAGTATCCAACGTCCTCTAAAAAATTACAATTTAAAATATTTTTAATTACAGGGAAAATACAAGAATTCTTGTAATAAAGGATACAACAAAGTGCTTTTGCAAGAGATCCTGCCAGCAATGTTTCTGTACGTTGTCCTTCCATGTCACCTGAAAATAAGCAATTTTATAAAAAGCGTTTTTGTCTACTCTTTCCTGAGTTTAAATATTTAATCCATATTATCCAATTAATTTTGAAACCAAGCATCCTTTGACACAAACAAAATCCAACAATTAAAATGTTTAAAGAGACACTGTATACAAAGAGAAAATAAAAATGCTTTTTAATTTAAAAATATACTTTTAAAACTTAATACAAAAGGACAAACAACAATTTCTTCTCCATCCTAATGTATTTAGTTCCCTCTGAAACAAAACATCCCTATAAAATATTCTGCATGAAAAACTTCGATCTTCATCTTGTTTGTTCATACTTATTTGTGCATTGTCTTCCTATGAGTTCCTTTAAGGAAGACATGGTTTTTGCCTCATTTTATATCCCTAAAACTTATCACAATGTATCACACATAACATATCTTTAATAAATTGCTTGTTGACTTGCCTCCCAATTGGAAAAGAAAAAGTTCAAAAAAGGACAGAATTATCTGCAAATGACAATTTTCCAACAGCTTTTGAGTAGTCTTAAAGAAATTCATGGGTATATTTCTAAAGTTTCCTTTTCCTTTTTCTTTTTAAATTTGCGCCTTCTGCTCTTACATTATGATGTCTTGGTAGCCTGCAGCTCAGTCTAATGAGAGCCAGCCCTTACAACAAAGATTTTAAAATACAAAGGCACTTGGATCAAACAAAAGGATATTTCTTCTCTGGTGCTCCAGCATTGACTTTTTTAGCTTGATCATAGACATAAAATTCTATAAGGAATTAAAAGGATAGTTGGGAAACATCTAATAAAGTCTTACTCAAGCAAACCTTACTTCTGCAAGATTATAGATTATAGACTAAGCCTATTTACTTTTTTTTTTATTTAATTTTTTAAGCCCATTTACTTTTGAGAGGGTTAATATATTGATAGACCAGGGAAGGCTGCAGCTATAATTTACCTCCATTTTAACAATACTTGTGACAAAATTGCTATTTTTGTGGAAAAGACACAGGGATATAAAAAAGAGAATAACTAGATCTCAAAAGTTAGCAACCTGATATCAACTTGGAAGGTCTCCAGTGAAGTTGCCAAAGAACCTACATATATCCTTATACTGGTCAATATTTTTTATAATTCAGGTGAAAGTCTGAATGGCATTATTATATTTGCAAATGACAGGAGAGAGTTAATATATTAGTTCAGGCAATTGGGATTCAAAATGCCTTTGACAGCCTAAAATCTTGGAAGAAATCTAAAAAGATAAAATTTGAAAGATAAATGTAAAAATCTTACATGTTCATATAAATCATCTTCACATGTCTAAATGGGAAGAGGCACGGGCTAACCACAGTTCATTTATAAAAGATCTGAGGGTCCTAGGTAATATCAAACTCAAGAATAGCAAAAAGTGCAGCTCAAAATTTACTAGCATTGCTTTTGGTTTGGTGGAAAGACCACAAAGCTTTCTGCCAAATTTGTGATTCTACAGAGGTACACAGGACACTGCCCTATATTGTTGTTGTTTCTTTTTCTTCTTTTCTGAGTCTACATCTTATCCTAGTGACTAGACTGTGAGTTCTTGAAAGCCATTACCTTATACCTCTGAGGAACCTCTTGTGTTCCTCAGAGTGCATTATCCGGCACACATGAGTCATTTAGTAGAGAATCAATAAATTCAAATCAATAGGTCTTTGAAATAACTTTAATCCAACAAGAATTTGGGCAGAAACTAAAGTGTGGGTGCTAGGATGCTGCCATCTTGTACATTTAAGAAAAAGTACTTTTTCTTAAATGTTAAAAAAAAGTCTTAACAAATGCTTTTTTTTCTTTGAGTTAATCAGTTTAAAGCCTAAAAAAGATCAAGTAACACAAAGATGCTTAATAAAAAATTCCAATAACAAAAATTCTTAAAAGATTACCAAAATAGAAAGTACTAAGAAATTCAAGAGGTAACTAATTTCCCCCAAGGATTCTAGACCTCTAAGTCCTTTAAATAATAAATTAAAAGCCTCTAAACTCTACTTACTTTTGGTCATAAGATCTTTAATCTCTTCAGCAATCACTTCATTTGCTGCAGTTAATAACTCATATTTTCCATCCTTACTACCAGAAGGATTATATTCGGCAGAGCTGCTGCCAGGATCACCAAATAAGTCTCCAAATTTCCAGTTCTTCCCAGGATACAAGAATCGACTTGGGGAAAAAAAAAAGCAAAGCAAATAAATATAATATATAAAGTCTTTTAATTTTAAATTCTGCAGTAAAAGTTAAGACATTTTGAATAAAAAAGAATTCAAATCATAAAATATCATTTCAGGAAAGAAAATGAAGAGAACTTTCTGAATAGGATTCTTCCAGAGAAATAATGGGAAGTTTATTTGGGGTAGAGGCAGTCCTTTTTTCTGTTGAAGCACAGCAGAATGGTATGCACCATATATTTCAATGGAATCAGGTTTCTGACCTGTGATTCCATTAGCTTAATAGGGGACTCCCAGTGAGGCAGTTCCCTCTACTAACAATTCAAATCACCAATTATCTTGCAATTTAGGGTCTTAAAGAGTTATCTGTACCACTAAGCTGCTCAGCAACTTGCTTCTAATGATATCTGTCATTTATTTAGCTCTGTAGCATTTTACTAAAATGGCTTGACCATAAAATATATAATGGGAAAAACAAACAATAAGCTGAGAAACAAGAGTTGCTTTATTTGGGTTCTATTTTAATTATCTGTTATCACCTAATGAGATTCTGCTATCCCATAATTTAAGAAATAATATACTTTCTTTCCTATTAATGCTGTGGATACTATTCATTGAAGATACACAAGCCTCAAAAATGTTCAGAAACATTAAAGTATTAATCACAATAAGCATACCTCTCTTGAATATGACTTGCTATCACAGCAAGTTTGTTGGAACGATTCATAAATAAGTGAGAATTTCCCATCACCATGACAGCATCTATACATTTTGATAATGTGAACTGTTAAAAAGGAAGAAATTAGGAAAGGTGATGAGTACAAATTCCAATAGAGGAATTTAAATATATTCTATCAAAAATCCATTAGTAAACATAATAAAATCTATAGTTAAATAACTGGGGAACATATTTAGGATTTGAACTTGCACATAGCACTTTTTTTGTACATAAGTTTTTATTAGAGTGCTCAAATAAAAATATTTGAAAATTTCAGAAAATTATATTTTTCTTCTTTCTCTTGTGACTATTTCTACCCATTGCACTAAATAAACATTAAAACTCCAAAAAAAGTATATAGTGCCACATTTGGAAAACAAATACAGCATGTCTTGAGTATTCATAGTTTAAGTTACTGGTGTGTAGGTACCATATACTTGCTAATTAATTGATTTTAAATATTATAAATTATAACACTTGCAATATGAATTCTATATCTTTTCCAATAAGCAAATTCAAAATAGTATAAATATCCATTTGAGGTTAAATGACATTTCAAGAGCCAAAATTCTCTATCCTATTTCAAAATAGCAATTCTGATATTCAAATAAATTACTATTAAACTGATAAACTTTACCTGGGATTCTTTCAAAGCTTGTTTTCCCCACCAAATTGGGTTTGTGTCAACGATGATAACCAGAAGATTTAATTCATCATCTGAAATCACAAGAAATATGATAAAGATCAGTAACATCCTTAAAAAAAAAAAAAAGCTAACAAATCCATAGCTTAATTATGAGCAACTTGCTTTTAAATATCTATTATTTCACAGAAAAGAAATTTAAGAAGGTCTAATAGAGGGCCAAGATATTCCAAAGACTAAGATGAAATCAGCCTGAAGTCTCTCTCTCTTTGTACACCCAAGCATCCAATGCACTCTGACTCTTGGAAGTACTTTTGTCATGAAGATTAAAAGCAGGGAAAACTCTTTTCATTCTAAAGTATTAGCCTCCTAATGGATTACCCAAGCCACCTTTACAGTAGAAGAGGATAGAGGAGAGGGCAAGGCTTTGGACCAACTCAAAAGTAAATCACTGAAGGTGGAAATCTTAGTATGGATGAGAAAGAGATTTGGGGGAAAGAGCTCATTATCAAGTAACAGTTAACTCTGTTTAGGAGTCAATCCAAAGCCTAAATCTCTATCCCTTTTATCAACAATGCACCTTAGCTATACTTTGTATCTGCCAGTACTAGTACCAAGGCACCAGTTATGCTAATAACATTCACCGAATGAAGAATCAATGCAGGGACTTGCAGAATTCTTTGCTGTTCTTTGTAGATCTTACCTCTGGGCTTTTGCAGGCCCACACATGCCTGGAATGCCCTTGCTCTTTACCTGTACTCACTCCCTCCAGAAAGACCTTTCTAGAGAGAACCCCTGCTCTAACTGTTCTTGCTCAACTGAAATGATTTTCTATTTCTCTTACATTCTGGATATCAATTCACCCAAGAATACAGGGTTAAAAATCAAAGGAGACAAAACTTATTCCAATGAGACCACAAAAAAGTGATTATGATCAGACTAATCAGTCTATTTCGACTGATCACTTAAAATAAAAGGGTTAGAAGGGATAATTTCATAGGCAGTTTTTTCCCCACAAAATCAAAAAATGTCAGAACTGAAAAGGGTCTTACTGACCATCTGAGACACTGCAGTACAACATATGGAGCAATGAATCAAGAATCACTAGGAAAGCTTGCTTTTGAATCCTACCTCTGACACTAGATGGAGTCCCAGTGTTTAACCTCTCAGGGTCTCAAACTCCTATAAAATAAAGCTGTTGTACAAAATCCAACAAGATTAACTGAACTCATACAATATACCAGATACTTATGCAAAGTACTGGGGAGACAAGGACAAAAGGAAATGCTGCTTACAATCTACTGGAAGAAAGCAACAGATAAACAAAGTAAAAGGAATAATTTTGTTTCTTGGAGGGAGGGAGGCAGAGAGGCAAGGATACTAACAATCAGGGAGCTCAGAAAAGACCTCCAGGTGATGGAGACATCCAAGTTGGCCCTGGAAGTTGGGGAATCTAGAAGGTAGGGATCAGGAGAAAAAGCATTCAGCAGATGTAGGAGGTGAAGGTTACACACAGGGACCAAGCAAGTAGTGCAGGTGGGTTACAATTAATGTCCAAGAAGGAAGAAGATCATGAAGCGCTTTAAATATCAGAGAGGGATACATTATCTGCTACAGATTCCTGCATCTAATCCAAGCACTTCATTTTACAGATGGGGAAACAGAGGAAGAGGAAAAAAAGGGACATTCTTAATCCTCAAAGATTCCTACAGCTCTCTACACCCAATGGCCATCAAATACCCTAACTGACTTAAATTATCTTATTTTTTAATATGCATTTAAAAATTTTTTGATCTAAGTTCTTCTTCCCTCTAGTCCTTCTTCAACTCATTGGGAAAGGCAAGAAACATAATATACAGGTGAAGTCAAATAAGGCATCACATGTCACGTTCTTCAGAGCAGAAGGTAAATTTCTCAAGGGCAAAGGACTACTGATCTTTCTAGTTTTTAAAAGATATTTTTTCAATTCCAATTTTTAACATTGTTTTTTAAATTCTGAATTCCAAATTCTCTTCCTCTCTTCTTCCCTTGCTGCTCCTCGAGACAGCAAGCAATTTGATATGAGCAATCCCTGTGCACAGACTACTGACTCTTGCACGAGTTGAGTGCATTTCATATAGTAGACAGAGTGCCAGGCTTGGATCCAAGAATCTCAATCCTTCCCTCTACACCTATCTGACCGACACAACTATAAACATGTCACTTTAACAAGGGAATGATGCCTGAAGAAGCTTCCTCACGGCTACCACTTTGCATACCTGAAAGAAGTTGCCACTGAGTGACTTCACAGAATTCCAGAGTTAGAAGGGGCCGACTGTGTCACCCACAGTCCTCCCTAAACTGTGGTGCTCAGTGCTCAGATGTGGCCCAATTACAGAGCACCATTCAGCCGGCTTGAACACCAGGGGCCCTTAGTCTCAATTCAATGCACAACTGCCTAGATCTTTTTTTTTCTTTTGTCGGGGAAATTGGGTTAAGTGACATGTCCAGGGCCACACATGTCAAGTATGTCAAATGTCAGGGGTCAAATTTGAACACAGGTGCTCTAGGGTCTGTACTCTCTCCACTGCATCACCTAGCTGCCCCTAGATCTTTCAAGAGTGCTAAGACCCTCGGTTCTTTCTCAGATGAGCTGCAGACTAGCCAAGCATGACCTTTCCCCACTATAAATACACGAAAGATCCAGAGCTGGAAGATAACTAGAGGTTATCTAGTCTAATTCCCCAGGTCTTGTGGCTTCAGAGGCAAATGGGGGTGAGTGACTTGTCCAAGCAAGTAAGTGTCTCAAGCCAGATGAGTCTTCCTGACTCCAGACCCAGAATTCTCTCCACTGCGCCTTCCAGCTGCCTACTCTATGTGCTATTATTAACCTCATTTTGCTTTATTATTATCTTGTTTGATTCCTTACAATAAACCTAGGAAATAGGTGCTATTGCTATCCCCATGTTACCGAGGTACATGTTTACAGTTATGTCGGTCAGATAGGTGTAAAGGGAAGGATTGAAATTCTTGGATCCAAGCCTGGCACTCTGTCCATCAAGCCACCTTGTCTACTATATGAAATGCACTCAACTCTTCTAACTTTGGAGTTTGCCTCAGGAAACTGAGCACTCCCAATTGATCTGATTCTGACCACTCCTTAGCCAGATAGCTTCTGGCCCCAGGAAACTCCCAGAGATCAAACTCCTAAGACAATAGTGAATAAGATCACTCCAATTCACTGCTGACTGGCAATCTTGTTAGTGATAATCTGGTCAACAGAGAACCACTGCTTCTGCAGACCACTCCTTCCTACCTTGAGCCACAGAATTAGCACATTTATGGTAGACGCTTTTATTTAAATGACTTTCCTAGGCTCTGTTTCTTTACTGAATTCTCTTATAATTCAATCTGCTTTGTAATGGCATTACCATTATTTTCAATAAACTTTGTCCCTTACTAGGAGATGGGTTCAAACCTGCAAATTCTTTTGAGATACCTTGTGACAACGGTCTGGGACTTTTGGAGTCCCTCTTCCCAACCTCAACATTACAGATGAGGAACAAGAGGCTGAGAGGTAACATGACTTACCCAAAGTCAACCAGCCAGTGTCTGATGAGTTTGGTGAAGTAGGTTTTCCTGACTCTGACTGGGCCATGACTCTCCTTTTTGCTTATCTTTTTTTTTTTTTTTTAACTTGTTTTTTTTTTCTAATTACCTGGAAATTTGTTTATCTTTTTATCTTTAATGTCCGGGACATAATAAACATTTGATAAATGCGTTTTCATTCATTCATCACCCTAGAGCCTATAATGCAAAGGACCTTAGAAGTCATTATTCCACTTCATAGAAACAATAACCATTCATGAAATTGCTATGTGACTCACTGTGCATAACTCTGATACCAAAAAAAAAAGGAAAAATAACAAATAAAACCAATGCAGCCAACATGAAAAAGGAAGCAGAAAGCTGGAAAACATTTTTTATAGACAAGTGTTCCTGAAAAAGGCTTCATTTCTAAAATGTCTAGAGAACTGAATTATACTTATAATACAAGTCATTCCCCAATTGATAAATGATCAAAAGGACATGAACTATTTTCAGATGAAGAAATTAAAGCTCTCTATAATCACATTAAAAAATGCTCCCAATCACTATTGATTACAGAAATACAAAACACCTCACGCCTTTCAGTCTGGCTAAGATGATAAGTGTTGGAGGAGATGTGGAAAAACTGGGACACGGATATGTTTTTGGTGGAGTTGTGAACTCTTCATTTTGAAGAACAATTTGGAACTATAAAGCTGTGCTATATCCTTTTTTTTTCTTTTGTGTCTGTTATAAAATTTGTGGTTGGGGACTTTATCTCGCGCATTTACAATTCGGTTCTGAGAGGGGCTCCCTAGGCTTCCCCGCCGGGCTGACCAAGGGTCCGGGACACAAGAAACGCGGAGTCTCCGGTCTAGGAAGCGTCGGATGTAGGGTTGGAATCCGGCGCAACTGAGGTCCGTGGGGAGGGGGGGAGGGGGGCTTGCCCAAGGTCCTCTAGGTAGCTGGGCATCGAGAGGCGGCATTTGCACCCAGGACTCCACTTCAGGTGCCGCTCGGCCCCAAGCTTGGGGACACGCCCTCCCCGCCGCGGCCTCCTGCCCGCCCGCGGCCCGGAGCCCAGCCCGGGGGATCGATGGCCTCATAGGAAGCCAACCCTGCCCAGGGCACCCCAAGGTGCTCTCACCTTCGGAAATCATGGTGAACCGTTGGCGCGGCAGCTGAGAGCGACAGGACCCGAGCGGCCACCGTACTTACCTAAACGCCTGCGCAGGCGCGACCTGACAGAAGAGGTTTGGTCTCGGCCGGCCGCCGTACTCGTGAGGCTGCTGGGAAATCGGTCCCGGGCCGGCCGCGCGTGCTTGGGGCTGAGCTGTCAGTCACTACGGGCGCTCGCCCGGGAGAGGTTGGTGGAGGCGCGGACGGCTCCCCGGCCGTGTCGCGCTTCTTGCTGTAGTCGAGGCGCCATGAACGACACAGGTAACGTGGGACAGGCTCGGACCCGGGACTCCCCAGAGCAAGGGAGTGGAGGCGGGGAGGCGGCTGGGCGTGGGGTCCGGAGGTCCCCCGGATCTGGGTGCGAATTCCTCCTCAGACCCTTTACCCCTTCCTAGAAAGGAAAGAACTCCGGATTTGGATTCAGAGGATCTGGGATCAAGCCCAAACTTCTGAGCCTCAGTTTCTTTTTTTATAAAATGAAGAGGTTGGACCAAGTAGCTCTGAAGTTCGCTCGTCTCTGTGTCCAGGACCCCGCGCCTTGGAGGGGGTGGACGGGGTGGCCTCGGAGGGCCCTTCCAGCTCGAAAGCAGGGATCCCATGAGACTCCCTTCCAGCCGATAGTTGTGTGTATGGGCGTGTAAACGTATACGTGTGCGAATACATGCGTGCGTGTGTGTGTTTACATATATGTATGCATTTTTCTCTGTGTGTGTGTGTATACGCATTTGTGTCTGGGTATATATGTATTTTTCACCTCTGCTCCTTCTACAAGAAACCTTTGCTGTTCCCTTACTGTGTGTCTATACACATCGTGTGTGTGTCCATGCATGTGTGTATATTCGTATATATATGTATGTATTTTTCATCTCTATGTATATTTGTGTGTATATATATGCATTTGTGTGTGTATATATATGTATTTTTCATCTCTGCTCCTTCTTCTAGAAACCTTTCCTGTTCTCTTACTGTGTGTATATATGCAAGTGTGTATGTTTCCCATTCCCCTACTGTATGTGTGTGTATATATGTGTATTTTCATCTCTGCTTCTTATGCAGGAAATCTTTCTTGTTCCCTTACTATGAGTATATGTACACATTGTGTATGTACATATGTGTGTCTATATATATTCACACATATACATGCATATGTATGTACGTTTCATCTCTGCTTTCTGCAATAAATCTCACATTTTCTTACTGTGTGTATATGCTAGGTATATATATATGTGCATTGTGTATGTATATGTAAATATATATGCATGTGTGTATGTATATATGTATACATTTTTTAATCTTTGCTCCTTCTGCAAGAAACCTTTCCTGTTCCCTTAATGCCTGTGCCCTCCCTCTGTTGATTCTCTCCAGTTTGTCTGGACTACAGCTTGTTTGTCTACATCTGTTTGTCCCACACCCGGGAGCTCCAGGAGCATGGGGACTGTCTTTTCCTTCTTTATGTCCCCAGCTTAGCACAGTGCCTGGCACACAGTAGGCATTTAATAAGTACTTCTTGACCCTCTGGGTACATAGTTCTTTGCATTAGCCTGGTTGCTGCTCTGGGGATATGTTGTAAAAGCACTGGCTTTGGAATCAGAGGTTCTAAATTCAGATCCTTTCCTGACTCCGATACTGTTTTTCCTCTGGGCTTCCATCTGTAAAATGAGGGGTTCTATTTTCTCATCTCTAAATCTATGTGTAACTCACCTTAGGGACTGATGGTCCCCAGACATCATTGCTTCCTCAGGGCTATTCTGGAAACAATTCAGCTTGCCTAATGAAACCCAACAAATTTCTCCCTGTGTGCCTCTCCTTCCCAGAGTTGATCGAGTACTTTAATTCCCAAATGAAAGAAGATCCTGATGTGGCTTCTGCTGTGGCTGCCATCCGCACCTTGCTTGAGTTCTTAAAGAGAGACAAAGGTAAGATTTCAGTCAGTAGTTTCTGAAACTCCTAGATCTTTCTCCAAAAAAAAAAAAATCTAGGAAAGCCTTATATGTCTATGTGTCTGCACAGTCACAAGCCCCTTCACGCCCAACTGTTCTTAAGTTTTGACCCAATTTCTGATTGTAATTAACCAGCAGTCAGTGATTAAACACCTGCTGTGCACCAGACATTAACTTGACTTCGTAATTTTTTTTTAGATAGAATTTCCTAGAGTAATGCTCAGACGACTCCTTTGCAGAATAAAGAAATACTTTGAATTCATTAGAATTTCCTGTTCCAAAATATATTGGTTCAAATCATGTGCTAGCAGAACAGATTTTTATTCTCAGATATATAAAACAGGCTCATGTTTTTAGTAATTTCTTCAACTTAATTCTCATGATGGGCCAATAACATATTTTGCATAGTAAAAGCGACAGGATATAGTGGGAACATTCTGAGGGATTGAGTTAATTGGGAATGTTGCTTCCTCTCTGGCTTTCAGCTTCCTCCTTTGTATGCTAAGAGACTAGATGTCTTTGAAGGTGCCTTCCAATCCTAAATTCTAGAATTTGGAGAAATCTATAACTAATCAATCCTTTTCTATTCCGAAGAGTTTTATTTATAAAACAGGCATAATTGTCCTGTAAGATAGAGAGATGGGGCAGTTCCTAAGACCCCCCCCCTTTATTCTACTATTGAACTTTGCAGGAGAGACAATTCAGGGTTTGAGAGCAAACCTCAAAAATGCCATTAAAATCCTGTGCAGCGTAGATTCTTCTGTGGCCGTCTCCTCGGGTGGAGAGCTCTTCCTTCGATTCATCAGTCTTACATCGCTGGAGTACTCTGTAAGCTCATGTCCTGTTTAGACCCTTCTTGTGCTTCTCCAGGTGGCTGTGTACAGTCCATACCTAGATTTCTCTTTCCCTTTTTCTAGGATTATTTAAAATGTAAAAAGATCATGATTGAGCGAGGAGAGCTCTTTCTCAGGAGAATCTCACTGTCCAGAAGTAAAATTGCAGACCTATGCCATACTTTCATCAAAGACGGAGCTGTAAGTACAATCATGAGTCATCAGTGCTACATGGGAGAAGATGACAACAACTTATGAAATGAGGGGTTGGGAAGGCATTTGTGGCTCATCGACTCATGAGTAGCAATTTAAGCTCCATTCCCAAGTATCCTCTTGCTAGGATAATCAAACTTTTATGGTGCCTTTCTCAGCCAGTGTACATCCATATTATCATATGTGAACATACTGGTTGCCTAATTGTTCATTCCTTTTTTTTTCCCTCTCATAAATATCACTCTCTGAGTTTATTCCCTTTGAAGTACACTAGTTACTACTGAACAATTTAAGGGTTATAGTTTACTTGTACATCATTTCTACCTGACCAGGAATGAGAGGGTCTTTTCCATCAAACAAACACAGTCATGTTGAATTATGTAAGCCTTTCATTTGTTAAATTCATTTGAGTATAGTTATTCATATGTCTGTATACTGGTATGCTCTAGTTTAATAATGTACTCCAGTAAAATTTCTATCCCTTCCTTCTCCAAAGTAGGGAACATTTTAGTTTTGTCCTTATTTATGTCCCTGGCTCCTGACACAACACTTTGCACCTCATTAGTGCTTAATAAATAGTTGTTTCATTCGACACCCATTTATAAATTCCTGTTATGTATATGGCGTGATACTAGGGGTACAGAGGTCTGAGATCCTGTCAGCCTCACCACCTTTGTAGGGCCTCTTTCATTTTCTAAGAGGTCCAATGACACCAAGCCGAGGCAGACCAAGAAGTCCTATGAGAAGTGAGTCATTTGACCAGTGGCAGCTCCAGCATGGGTCCCTGGTCAGAATTAAGAGTTACAAGAGCCCTTAGTAGTCATCTGGACCAAGTCCCACATACTATAGATAAGAAGAAACCTAAGACTTAGAGTAAAAGCAGCTTAGCCAAGAACATACAGAGTAAGAGGTAGATCTAGGATTCAGTTCCATGCTCACCCAGGTCCAGATTCTTAGGTTCTTAGACCTAGAAGCTATGTATAGAGAAAGGAGTGGGCTCTCATGGGGGCCATGGAGTCACATATAGAGATAGAAGGGACATCAGTGGTCCTCTAGACCGGTGACATCAAATGCAAAGAAAGCATACTGTCATAGAAAACCTCCAAGCAACTTTATGTTATGATATATTCTAGGTTTTGTTAAGCATTTCCCAATTATATTTTTACCTGATTCCTTCCAAGTGACTCCTCTAATCTAGAGCAACTTTTACCAAAAAAAAACTGAGTTAGGTGGCTTGTCTGTGGTCACACATATGGCAGAGTTCTGAAACCGGAACTTGAGCTATAAATCTTCTATTCTTTCCACTGTATCCACTGCCTCCTTCTGAAGGGAATGGGACAGGGAGGGAGGAGACCCACAAAATATTTCTGTGACTTGTAAGGTCTTTTCTAACACCTTCCTGCTCCTCTCCCCCTCCCCCTCTTTCCCCTTCGCCAACCCTAAAGCCTGAGATGTTACCTTCCAGATATACTTTACACACAAGGCTGATTTGGGAAGAGTAATATTGAGGAGTATCAGAATTCTGACCTATTTACTATTGTGGCCAATGGAATGAAGATTACATTTAGAATATCATGAGGCAACATGATCCATTGTGTATAACTTATATCACTTAACTCAATTAAAAGATGAAATTAGGCATTAAATTCTCTCCATTTGATAGCGGATATTAACTCATGCCTACTCGCGAGTGGTGCTCAGAGTTCTGGAGAAAGCAGCCGCCGCCAAGAAACGCTTCAGCGTGTACATCACCGAGTCCCAGCCTGACTTATCTGGGCAAGTATCTTTCTAGTCTGTCATTTTAATGGCTGTCATTGTGGTGGAGAAAGTAAAGCCGTCTCCTTTTTTGACAACAAAACCATCTTATGTTGCACTCTTTATTTTTTCATTAATTCATTTTCTTTTGACATATTAGTCACTTTCTAATAAATATCAACCTTGGCCTCCCCCCTTATTAAAAGGTTAGAACCTGCTATCCAATGGAATAATTACAAATAACAGCTCATGTCACTTTTCCCTTTTTTAGTTTACTGATTGTTAGCAGAAAGCATGTCCGTTTTAGCTGTAAAAATTTGAACCAACACAGTCTGTGTATTTGACCTAATTTTTGTTGCCCATTTATATTCTTGCAATCATTGTGTAAGGTTAGTTTCTTTGTGCCTGCTTTCTCACTCTGCATCGGTTCTGTATCATGTTTCTCTGAATTATTTGCCTTCTTCATTCATCACAGGGCAATAATAGTCAAGTTTGATTACCACAACTTTATTACACTTTTTCTTACTGAAACTCACCACAAACAATGATGTAAACTATTTTGGTAACAGAAATTTTAGTTTTATATACGCTGATTTTAAACAAACTCTTTGGTTAATCTGGTACTTTGTTAGAGACAAAAATCCAATGATCTGCCATTTACCTACTTATCAGTGTTAGCTGAGTCCTACACTAAAGACACATATTACTTTTTTTTTCTTTTTTTTTACTGAAGAAATAGAAATATCATAGTTGAATCATTTTATTGTACAGTTTTTCCTATTCTCCATACAAGTTGAGATTTTCAATTTTGTTTTTGAAAACTATTTAGGGAACATTTATACTCTAACTCTAAATATCAGCTTACAATTTTTTTGGAATTTTTTTTTATATTAGCTTTTTAATTTTCAAAACCCCTGAAAGATCTCAACATTCACCCCTGCAAAACCCTGTGCTCCAGACTCCTCTCCCTTCTCTCTCCTTTCCTCTAGATAGCAAGCAATCCATTATAGGTTAAACAACACATATTACTTTTCAGAGGCATTTCCTAACCCTTCTGGAATTTTGTTTGCAGGAAAAAAATGGCAAAAGCTCTCAGCAGTTTAAATGTGCCAGTCACTGTGATTTTAGATGCTGCTGTTGGGTGAGTTCACCATTTCCTGGGTTACACCCATGTTTTATTTTTCTCCTTTAAAAGACTGGCTTGAAACACTGTTGTAAATTGAAGGTTGGACAATTTGTAAACTTCCAATTAGTAGCCAACCAAGTCTTGACTAATGGCTACATGAGATTAGCAAGGCCAGCGTCAGCTTGGAACTGGTGATTTACTCAGTCTAGGCTTACTGGGGGAAACAGGTGTGATTTGATAACATGATTACTAAAGGACTGGGGTATTTTAAGGGTAGAAAACAAAGGTCATGTACACAAATGGGGTGGAGGGAAGTGAACTTGAGAATGACCTTGGGATTAAGATTTCAGCAATGACTGAAGATTTGTTCTAGAACATAACATCACTGAAACCTGGGACTGCCATTTCTGCCAAGTTGAATAGTTTATTCCCTGTAGGTAAGGGGCTTATAGGTCAGGCACATACTCTGGAGGAAATTAAGCCTGCTTGCTAATTTCTTGACAGAAGAACACATTTTCAGATGAGTAAGGAAATTAGAAATATTTTCAGAAGCATCCATTGTATAGAGCACAGCTAATTTAGTTACAGAAAGTATGAGTCTGAGAAAATTATGGAAATGTTTTGCATGACTTGTATAGTTGATACCATATTGCTTGCCTTCTGAAAGGGTGGGAGGAAGAGTTGGGGATTCAGAAATATTTTTTAAAAGAATCTTTAAAAGAAAAAAGCATGAGACTGCCTATAAGACATTGTCTTAATTAGGTTGTTGTAACAACAGCCTTGGAGCCAGGATGATTTGGGTTCAAGTTCTGCCTCTGACCTGGCTAGGTCATCTCAAGTCATTTGACCTCTCAGGAGTCTAGACAGCTCTAAGACTAAGTCATAGAAGAGTGCCATCATGCTTTGGTGAAGGGAATTTCCTCACCTGAGAGCCCCCATATGAATAAAATCCCAGGAAGTCAAGTTCAGAGAAAAGGGAAGGTGACTGTTGTCATACACAGCCAGAATTCCCACGTGGCCAGGTTGGAAGTGCTTAAGAGGGGCAGAGGGATTGGTAGTCATGGTGTCATAAGGACGTTTCTTTATCCTCTTAGCTACATCATGGAGAAAGTGGATCTCGTGATAGTTGGCGCAGAAGGAGTTGTTGAAAATGGCGGCATTATTAACAAGGTATTTATTGATTATGTGTGGCTAGGTGGCACATTGGTTAGAATACTGGGCTTGAAGTCAGAAAGACTCCTTGTGAGTTCAAATCTGGCCTCAGATCCTTACTAGCAATGTCACTTTGGAAAAGTAACTTACCACTGTTTGCCTCAGTTTCTTCATCTGTAAAATGGGCTAGAGAAGGAAATGGCAAACCACTTTGCCAAGAAAATTCCCAAATGAGGTCACAGAGAGTCAGACCTAAGCACTTATTCCGTGCTGGAAGCAGCAGAGCTTGGGGCACTTAGAAAGGAGCAAGTCTCCAATGCAGAACTGCTAGGAGGTGGTTTGTAGTCTTCCTGACCCTGATATTGAGCCTTAACTCCCCCCAAACATCTTGCTGGACCTCACCATCTCTTTCCACACGACCTAGCGAAATGATTGTGTTCAGATTTCTTTTTGTTTCTGGTAACATTTTCTTCAGGGAATTAGTAGGGGAAAAGAACACATTTTTACTTGTTCTCAATGTAACTAAGACAAAGTTGAGGAGAGATGATTGTTTCATTTAGTACCAGAAATATTCCTGGATTCATTTAAGGGCATAGTTTGTATTTATGCAGATGCTTATTTATGGAGTTCAGACCAGTGCATGCCATTAAAATAAAAAGCAGATGAGACGGACTTGCTTCATTGGGCCTCTTTGATCCGTTTGTGGAGCGCAGACAACATCTGATCATCACTTGATTTCTAAGGGAAGGATTTAAGGTCTCAGTTTGTCTTTTGATAAAGTCCCTTGGAGTCCGACCCCCATATCTTCTTAGCCCCCACATTGTACAGGAACTCTTAAGTCTGAAGTTAAAAAGCCTCCTCGTACCTCTAACTCCACAGATCGGTACCAACCAGGTAGCCGTGTGTGCCAAGGCACAGAACAAGCCCTTCTATGTTGTAGCAGAAAGTTTCAAGTTTGTCCGACTGTTTCCTCTAAATCAGCAAGATGTGCCGGATAAATTTAAGGTAAGAGATTGTATTTACATGCAAGAAAGGCTGTGTCTAAAATTCTCTTAGTTGAATTAACCCCAGAGAGACAAATATGTTCACATTTTTTAAAATTGAAAATCATCCTAAAACTAAATATCTGTGATATGTTAAATCGCCACCAAGCACATCAGCTCAATTCAGGGACAGTTGTGAAGGAGCCTCTGGTTTGCACGGCATTACAAGAAACTTGAGCACCCCCTCTCATAAGAATTACCATTTACGAGGGGGATAGAGCACCGAGTCGGGGGGGTGGGGGGGTGGAGGAGGCAGGCTAGGAGGAGGGCATGGTTAAGACGTGGAGAGTTCTAGGCCCAGTGGGCCACAAGGAGAAAGGAGTGGAGTGTTCTGTGAGGGGAGCAGCCCCTCAGCCGTAGTGACTGCGTCAGACTGTGGGAAGGGTCCAAGATGAAATAAAACTGGCAGGGAGGGCTAGAGCCCTTTAAATGCCAGGCTAGCAGCAGGAGGAACATTCTCTCAGCTCTTTCTTAACAATATCCATCCAGTAGTTCTGTGAGCAGATTGGAGAGAAGAGGCCAGAGGCCAGAAAACTGGAGGCCAGGCATGATTGAGTGGCAATGAGATCCTGAGCTAGGGAAGGACAAACAGATGGCATGGAGAAGGGGCAGTCTGTCAAGGCTTGCCAAGGGGTCCGGACCTTCATGTAGTTGGTCGATAGAATTAAAGGGGGTCACAGACATCCCAGGCTCTCCTCAGAATAGGTCCCATAGTGGGGATCCTGGTGTCACTCAGCTGCCCTTGTCCCGGGGGATCTTGGAGAGAACTGCTGATTTCTTCCCACACCAAGTTTTTTGACTTAGTGGTTGTTGAAGGAAGATTCAGTGAATTTGTAGCAACTCAGCAAGGAGAACCGTGGTTTCCATTTCCTTTGTTCCAGTTAATGTATTTCTCCTTCCCCAGTACAAAGCAGCCACACTAAAGTCTGTTGGAACTGGACAAGATCTCAAAGAAGAACATCCCTGGATTGACTACACCCCGCCTTCCTTAATCACATTATTATTCACAGACCTTGGGGTGCTGACACCCTCAGCCGTCAGCGATGAACTCATCAAGCTTTACCTCTAGCTCCCAGTCCTCTTTGACCATCAAGTTTACCAAAAGCACAGGATGGTGACCCAAGAAAAGTGGAGTAAATAAAACTTCCAAGCATTACGGACTATTTCAATCCAACAAGCATCATGTGTGCTGAATGCTTTTCTGTATAAGACATGTAGCGTGCAAAGTTATCCCTTCCATGTCACAACTTTCCCCATCAAGGTCAGCATAAAAAAGGGGGGAGGAGTTTTGCAGAAGCTACAAATGTCAGCAGATGACATAAAAATACATAACCCAAATTTTGCAATAAGATACTGTAAACACCCTATAAAAGAAAAGAAGAAAAAAAAAAACTTCAGAATTCTGGGGTACCGAGGAAGGGCCAAAAGTTCACTTTCCAGATTGCTGGAAAATGGGCCACCACACCCCAACCTCTTCAGTGTGGAAGGGATAGCTGTATGATGATGATGATGATTCTGAAGACATGAGATCTTGTCTAAACTAAGGTCATTATTATAAACTTCATTTTTAAAAATATTTAAATGAAGAAATTCAGGGCTGAATCTATACTGTCTCCATATCCTGGAAATACATTTTTAATAAAAGTTTATAACTATGCATAGGCAAATCCTTAAGTACCTATTTTTGCTTAATGAAGGCCTATCTAAATTAAACTTCTATTTTCCTTTCACTCAAATCAAATTGCACTTGAAGTTTCCATATAAGAATTATTAATAACACCTAATATTTGTACAGTGCTCTGAGTTTTACAAAGTGCCTTATATGTATCTCTTTCAATCTCATTTGATTAATTCTAATGCTCTACTCTAGAATCAGGCGTCAGTCGGCCAGAAAGCTAATGCAATATGAATCTGTTGCCAGACCACTTTCCAGATTGGAAATGTCCAAACTGGCTTAGTCCCTTGTCGCTTTCAATATGACTCTCTGCCCCAGGACAATTTTAGGAACTCTGTGTGTAGGAATGAGGTTGGATACCGGACCCAGGATCAGAAGACCAGAGTTCAAATTCAGCCTCAGTTTTAGTAGATCCTTGCTAAATTAATCTAAACTTTGTCTACCTCAGTTTCCTAACTGTAAAATGGATGTAAAAGAAATTCCTATAGAAAGACAAATTAATCATTAAAGATGAATAGGTGTTATGAAGCTCAAATTTAAACAATCTACAGACCTAAAAGCCCTCCCTAAGTACTATTATATATAAATAATGCCTCCAAATAAAAACCAAACTTGAGCTTGACTAAAGACAGGCTGGCCAGACTCTATCCTTAGTCTGCCACATACATGCCAATGTTAGTTAGACTGGTGAAGGCCCACTTCACTGGACAGGGCCGCCTTCCACTGAGACAAACTCCAGTTGCCAAGTTTACTTCAGATGGCAGACATAACTTTCTGCCCCTGCAGAAAGAACAAGTTTTTATTGAACCACTAGCATTTTTTCGTCAGAGTTCTATCACTGGAGAAGACGTAAATTTCCTCTAAATCAAGGGTTCTTAAGGTATTTTGTGACAGGACCTCCCTTTCAGGATGTTTTGAAATGCATAAAATATACAAAATAACAAAGCAAATCAATTGGCGAAATAATTAACAATCATTTTGTGTGAGTCAATCAGGATTAAGTGGGTTGCCCAACATCATACAGCTAAAAATATCAACTGTGTGAGTATTTGAATTCAGCTCCTCCTGAGTCAGTCTGCTCCATCCACTGCGCCAGCTAGCTGTACCCAAAATATTTTTTTAAATTCACAGGCCTCCAGTTAAGAATCCCTGTGCTAAGCAAAGTTTAAAGTACTAAACTTTCAAGAAAGTCATTTTGGATAAAATAGACAACTTTTAATATGTTGCAAGTAAATAAAACTCCAATAAGAAGCCATAAAGCTCACTGTGCAATATTTAGCTTTGTTAATGTACAATCTTGCTACATTAAAGAAATAACATGAAACCAATGAAGTCAAGATAAATATTCTGGAATAATTGTCCCTGGGAAAAGTGATTCAACTTTTCAAATATTCACCTTCAAAATAAAATTACTGCATGTAAGCCCCACCACAATCAAAATCCATAGTGAATCCAGAGACAACATCCATAGAGTTAAAGGTTATAGAAAAACTATAACAATAAGTGACAAGTGTTTTGTTATTAGCTTTATTTCTTAAACCAGTTGCAAAAAAGCTATAGAAAAATGGCTTTTAAAAATAAATATCCATTCTTATGTACACACAAAAAGTGTTATTTGTTCCCCTTAGTCAGACTTTAAAAAGTGGAGGCAGAAATGAGATGTTTGGGTTTGTGATTCACAGTTTGCCTCTTTCAAGCAAGTATAAAGAATATCCAAAATTTCCACCTGAGACAGAGACCCTTTCCTCTCACCACCCTTCACCATGTCCTTCTTGGAACTTGTTAGAGTGTGGCCTCCACTGGTGTAGGGGCACAAGGCCCTCAGGGAGTCAGCTGTCATCACCGTCCAGATCCGAGGACCCCAAGTGCTCAAGATGGGCCTTGCCTTTGTCATGTGCCAACAATCTCTTCTCAAACTCTTCTTCACTCATTTTCCCCTTTTTCAACTTTTTCAAGAGTCTTGTATCATTGAGCAGCTCTTGCATGTCCTCATCTTCAATATCAAAATCCTCGAAGCAGAAGGAACCAATGATTATTAGTTAAATGCCACAAAAGAAATGTGTGGTAGAAGCAAATGGCCTATGTACTTTTTAAAGGTTTGTGAATGCTTTTTGTTTGTCGTGGCATGGCCATTTTCCATTACCCATACACACCTAAAATCCCAAACCAGACCAAAGTGGATGCCCCAGAGTTACCCCTTTTCTCAATAGTACTGAGATGATGTTTCCTTATCCATCTTCTAAAACTAACATTGGTCTCAATGAGTCATGCTTTAAAATTATATGTATACACCCCTCAAAAACTATAATTACCTGTCACCACATAATAATTAATTTGCTCACTACAAAAATTACAATGACCAGAAATGTCACCAAAATGTAAAAAGTATAAGAATTTTAAGCCCTTGCCTATATCTGTCCAAACGATTTTCTCACAAGCATACTTTGTATTTTGCTCAAGGATTCAAAGGTGAATTGACATTTGACTTAATTGACAGAAAGTTATATACTCTACCTCTTCTCTTTTTCTCTTTTCAGTCATTTTTTTCTTCTTTTCCTTCTTGGCTTTCTGCTTTGACCAGGCTTTGTTCTTGACAAATTTCTTTCTCCCTTCATTTTCTTTTTTTTCTTTTCTTTGTTGCTCTAGAAATTTCTGTCTCTGTTTCTCTCTGTTTTTATCTTTAAAGGCAATAGTGTCTGTATCAATAGTAACAGGCACAAAATCTGGAAACTGTTTTCCTTTTAGCTCTGGCATCCTGGGCATCCGTAATAGGGCAAAACCTCGGGCAAGACTAGCAAAATCTAGATCTAAATAAAAAGCAACATTAGTCACAATCAGGGAGGGAAAAAACGCCTTGTATCTTGATAGAGCTTTATTTCTTAATGAAACCAAAGATTTTAATGTTTTTGAAGAAATTAAAATACTTTATATATATATATATTTTTTTTTTTTAAATAAACTACCAAAATCTGAGTCAATTTCAGGTGAAATCAAGTTGACAATGACTTTCTATTTCATGAGGAAACTAATGGAGCAGTGGCTAAAGTCCTGGTCTTGGAGTCAGAAAAACTTAATTTCAACTCCAGCCTCAGACACTAACCAATTATGTGATCTCTAACAAATTACTTGACCTCTGCCTCAGTTTCCTCAACTGTAAAATAGGGATAATAACAACACTTACCTCACAGGACTGTTGTGAGGATTAAATAAGATAATATTTGTACAGCACCTAGCACAACGTCTGGAACATAGAGGTTGAATAAATGCTGCTACTGTCATTATTGCTGTTGTTATTTCTGTGGGTGATTTCTACCTGAAACCCAAGAATATGTTTTCCTAACCCAAAAAGTATCAACATGGAGGGTACTAACATGGAGGGTAGCACAACAGCAACATTTGGGAAAATAGTACATGTGTGAGGTGGGAGCAAAAATAAAATGGCAAAAGTTCACCTTTTAATCGGAAGATGAGATTGCATTCGTGCTTTGCATAGGCTTGGACACAAGACACAAAAGCTTTCATCCCCTTTTCAAATACTGCTCGGTCTGCCAAAGCCATTGACTTCAGCTGGGGAAGAAGGTCAGCTGGGTTTTTCTGCGGCTTCATCTCCTGCAGGGGACACTGCCAAAATCACAGCCTTCAGGACTGAGCCTGAATCTAATAGTGTCCCAATAAAGCACCCTTTCCTCACACAGGACATGCCAGTTCAAACCCTGCCCTTCCTTTTTTTTAAATGTACATAGAACCATTCCTTTTTTTTTCTGAGATTTTTCAATTAACAAGCATTTTTTCATTCTCCCTCCTACTTTCCCTCTCCAAAAAAAAACAAAAAAAAAACTCCCCAAACAAAGGCCTATAAAATATGTATAATCATTTAAAAAAACCAATTCTTCCACTGGTTTTTCCCAGTTGGTCACCTAGGTCCTTATGTCTCTGGCAAGAATAAGGCTCCCCCCACTATACATGAGAGGCATGGAAAGGACCTGTTCAAACACAGTTCATGTTTGTGCTCTGTATCTGGTGGTCCCTCGGTCTGACATTCTATGACCTAATGGCCTCCCTCCCACTGGACATTCTCTGTTCTCCACACTCCCACACCCATCCGGAGCTGCCCACAGTTGCCTTTCTTTGCTCCTGCTCTTCTTCTGCCCGGCATGTCCCCTTGTGCCCACTCTTTCCCTCCCTATTGAATCCCTGCTTGCCCTTTAGAATCCATCCAAAATGGCCCACCACCTCCCACTCCAGGAAGCCTGACCTCTGAGGCAGCAAGGACCCCCGGGGCTCTGTTTTTTTTATATGGAAGCTACCTGTCATCGGTGGATGGGTCCTATTCTCCCAAAGGAAGGATTGTAATCTTGGTGGAGGCCAGACCAGAGATTCAGAGCTGGAGGGACCTCAGAGGCCACGCTGTTCTGCTACCTTGTTTTACAAATGAGGAAACTAAGCCTGAGATGATGGAACTACCTTGGTCTGGGTCAGAATTTGAATCCAGATCTTCTAGATTTAAATTCAGCACTCAATCCTATCACCCTGAAGTCTCAATAACCTCTTGAATGTCAGAAGGGCCCATTCACTCATCTCACAGACTCGGACTAAGCAAGGCTTTGGCTAAAGTCAGCCCTCTGGTGAGCAGAGCCCTCAGCTCCCAACCCTGACCACTCTCCCTCACTCCCCTCACCTGTCCTGCTGCTCAGGGGCAGAGGAGAGAGAAGACAACTTACCTTTTGGTTGATAGAAAGGAAATTGACATAGGATTCTTCCATGGGAAGCAAGAACACCAGGGCGCTGCCGGCCCGGCCGATCCGGGCTGTGCGCCCACAGCGATGCACGAAAGCGCTGAACAAACAAGAGGGGCGGAGATCCAGTGAGCGGGACCAGGAACCCAAGGGCCGCAAAAGGGACAGTTATCTGGCTGCAGGATCCAGCCACGGTCCCAAAGACAAGGACCTGGGGGAAGGAAGGGGCACTGCCTACACCCACCCCGTGCTGCATCTCTCAACGGGTTTGCTTCAATTTTTCTTTTCTTTTTTTTTTTTTTTTAAATCTTTGTTATAAAAGGGGGTAAGAGAGAAAGTAAGGGAAAACAGGGCTCCTTACACAGCTGTAACAAGCCTTCCAGGAGCTGGCAACACTATGTTTTGTGGGCACCAATCTGAGAAAGTTACTGACAACAATAAGGAACACTGCTAAAAGGCCATTTTCCCCATGAGTCAAAAGGAAGACTATAGTTCAGATCACATTTAGCTCCCATATGTAATAGAGGCCACACAACCTGAGAAAGAGAGGTTGCAGTCCTGGAGACAGGAAAACCTGGGTTCAATTACCTGACACTTATTAGCTGAGGAAACTTGGGCTGACTTAGAGTCTAACTTAGAGATGGCCTGCAGTAAACATCAGCATTGGGAATTAACTTTTTTTTTTTTTTAAAGCTTTTTATTTCCAAAACCTGCATGGGTAATTATTCAACATTAGCCCTTGCAAAACCTTATGTTCCAATTCCTTCCACCCATTCCCACCACCATCTCCCCTAGATGGCAAGTAATCTAATATATTGTTAAACATGGCAAAAATATATGTTAAATCCAATATGTGCATACATATTTATACAATTATCTTGCTGAACAAGAAAAATCAAATCAAAAAGGAAAAAAAATTGAAAGAAAATAAAATGCAAATACCGGGAATTATCTAGACTAACAGATCCTGGATATATGTGCGACAGGGACAGGGACCAGACTGTGAGTTCAAGAGATAAAGGGAACTCTCCCCAATAAACTAACTTCCTGGACCCACAGAGGTTTTGGCAACCCTCTTAGAAGTGAGGTCAGTGTGTGTGGGTGGTGGGTTGGGCTTCCATAATTTGAGGTCAGCTCTCTAACCACTACATCATTCATGACATAAATACCAATTTTTTAAAAAGCAACATTATCACCAAATACTATGCTTTCACAGTCATTATCTGAAAGAAGATGTACCTTGCATTGCTAGGTGGGTCATACTGCAAAACCCAATTTACTTCAGGAATGTCTATCCCCCGGGCCATCACATCAGTGCACACTAAAATACCACTGTGAAATTGAAAAAAAATATTAATTACAATTAAAAACTAGCTTCATTATCACCAAACAGTACTTAGTGAGTATTCATTTTACAAGAAACTGTGTAAAGAATGCAAAGTCATAGAAACATTTGTCAGAATTAACTGAGTCTAAGATGGGAACAAAAGTAATCTGAAGAGCAAAAATGTACTTCCTAATCCCAAGAGAAGCCTGACTGAACAGAAGGCATCTTTAGAGCCTGTCATACAAATGAATAAAGCCCTATATTCGAGATTGGGGGGCCCTTTCCTCCGAAAATCTCAAGAATCTGACAAAATTCCATTGCTTCAACAGTACAAAATTGGTTAAAATATCCAACTCCCACAGAAAATGTGGCTCAAGGACAAAGGTCCGTATGACAATAAGTAATGGGGACAATGTAGTATTCATTCCTTTTCAGAATAGATTTACAACATGCATGCTGAAAGGCAAATAGAGTATGCCCTAGGTTTTTTAGGGAAAGCCTTTTCTTACCAATTACTGAGCCTAACTGCTCACTTACTATTTGTCAGGAAACTGACTACAAGCAAGTGTCAAACCTCAAATGATGCTTGTAAAAAATTGTCATGGATTCCAGACATGTGATTATTGATCATACAATTTAATAAGTGAGGGTGGAGAAAGAATACCTCTGCTTTTACAGTCATTCAAAGACAAGAAGCAACATTTTTTCCCCTCAAATTAAAAAGTATCACCCAATATGTGGCAGTACCTTCAGGCCCAAAATATAAAATATTATTCAGTGTCCAAACTGCCAATGTGTAAGAATGACCCTATAGGCAGCCACAGTGAGAACACATTCAGCTGGAAGGGGCCAGCCATCCACAAGGATGAACAGGACCTTGTAATATAGAGTTCCTGTCCCATCATGACCAGCTTCTAAGTTCTGTATCTTTTCTGTTTCTGGGATTGAGTGAAATCTTAAAGGAAGAAAACCTACCTTTGCAGTTTACGAAACTCCATGAATATCTTATTGCGTTTATATTTCATCTTCCCATGAATACACAATATTTTTACATTTTTAACCAGGGCTTCAAGAGCCTTTCCATAATATTCCACACAGGCACAAGTACTGTAGGGACCAAAACAAAAAAGGAAAAATCACCTAAAATTATGACATTATCTGTGTTCCTATTTATCTGAAATAAAACTGACAGGAGAAGATATCAAGAAATAAACTTACTCCCATTTATTACTTTTCAAACTTAAAATTTTCAAAATAAATAACAAAGGAATGATATAAGGATTAAAAGACTCTTTCTAATGATGAGAGAGTGGCAAATACAAAACAATTCCCAATACCAATCTTCAGAACTTGGTCTCTTGGGCCAAGGGTTTAAAGTCCTTTGATGACAAATGTGTTCTGTTAAGAGTTAAAACACTAAGATTCTGATCTCTGTAGCTAAGATTTGTAGGGGAATTGCAATGTCTTCAAATCAAAATTCTTGAACTCCAAATAGAAAGCTACCTCAACTAAAATGTTAACTCACCATCATCAAAATAATACCTTATGTGTACGTACATTTTAGTTTTCAAAGCACTTTCCCATACGTTTTTGTCATGTGATTTTCTCAATAATATTAAGACATAGAGCAGATATTAACATTCTCATTTTACTGATGAGGAAACTGAGGTCCAGAGATGTTATCTGACTGCCCTTCAGCTCACAGGGCCAACATGTGGGCAAAGCCAAAGACTAAAATCAATGTCTCCCAATCAGATGTTCTTACTCAATCATCAAGGCCAGATTCCAAGACTGACTTTTTTTTAATCGCTTCCTCTACTCAAACAACACTTTTTTCTTATTGTTTATAGGAATTTTGTGTTGTTGATATGTGAAGTCTGACTTTTCATGACCCCATTTGGGGTTTTCTTTGTAAAAACACTAAGAGTGATTTGCCATTCTTTCTTCAGCTTATTTTATAATGAGGAAGCTGAGGCAGCCAGGATTGAGTGACTTCCCAGGCTCACACAGCTGGGAAGTGTCTGAGGTTAGATTTGAATTCAGGAAGATGAATCTTCCTGACTCAGATCTTGCAGTCCACTGCACCATCTAGCTGTCCTTAACCCTACTTGTAGAGAATTAATTAACCATGAGATTCTCCTAAAACAGCAGCTGTTCTCCATTTCTAGAAAGCAATGTACAAAGCACACATAATAAACTTTCATAACCACAGCTGGGTTTGAGTCAAGAGAATAAAGGCAAACTTCTACAAACTTGTTCTTGACTTCCATTTTGAAACCATGGCCAATACTATTGTGGAGAGAATCTCCTGTACCTACAACACTCTTTTGCTGGATCACTGTTTGTACTATACTCAATCCCAGGGTCATAACTGAAGGGAACCCAAGGGCCATACCTGAAGAATACCAGGTGTTTTTCTTCCTTATGATTTCGGAGAAAATGCACAAGTTGATTAAATTTCTCATCTGCTTTGCAGACCTGCACAATAATAAAGGAATGAAAACTAAATGATATGAAAAATGAAAGAAATTTAAAATGAAAATTAAGTGAAAAATTTAAAAAGGACAACTTTAAACAAAATTCAGTAGAAAGAGCCCCAACCATGGAGTCAGATTTATCAAAGGACAAATATTCTCTGATACCAATGGGTGAGCCCTTTTTTATTTCTGAGCCTCAATTTCCTTATCTGTAAAATAGGGATCACAATCCCTGCACCTCACAGGGCTATTCTGAGGAAAAGGCTATAAAAATGTGAGTTAATTTTTAGAAAATTTTCTCCATTATGTTTTTCAGTTCCACCATACAGATTTTAAGGGAATTAATTCACCCATTCACTGGATATTTCAGATGGAATGTTAATCAGCCATTTCCTTAGTAACTTAAGCACAGAATTCAAAGTACCACTGTTGGTCAAAATGAAATTAAAGCAAAGTCATAGCATGGAAAGAGGAATCATGGACTGCAGATACATCCTCCAGGTTCCAGATATAACTGCACCAAATTTTTAATAAATGCTCAAAAAAGTGTGAAGTTCCTGTTCGTAGTATATCATAAAATCATACGATCTTAACACAAAAGGAGTCCCAGAGACCCATCAGCTACCTCATCCCTGAAAAGGAATCACTTTTGGATAAAACCTAACCTACCCACCAAACCCCTATCTTTGGAAGTGACCCATCCTACTTCTAGACAGCTCTGATTCAGAAAAAGCTCATCCTGACAAAAAGCATCCATTTGCCTCATAGAAATGTCATCAAAGAAAACATGTGTCATACCCTCTTTGCACAACAGGCCTTCAAATCCTGGAAAATAGACAGGACTAGGGAACACTGATGTTGAGGGGAAGGGAGAGAATCTAAAATTCCATATATCACATATCACATATCACATATCACATTCCCCCTCCTCCACTAAAATGGTAACTTTTTCAGGGCAGGGAAATCTATAACTGGAAAATATTTGGCAAACGAAGCTGTCACCATGCATCTCCAAAGAAAGCCAACAGGTGGAGCTGCAGGATCTAAATTAAACCTTTACCAGAAAGGAAAAGCATCTTTCTGACTTAGAGATCTTAGTTCCACAGTCTAGCCAGGAAACAAAAACTTATAAGAAAAGAAACTGTCAATCCTAGCTATCCCCATAGCCAGACCCATATTCAAAATAATGTTGATCTTGCTCAGCAGAGCATATGGCGTTTCACCCAAAGCTTCCTTGAGAGATCACATAAACCAGGTTGTTACTCCCCTCTCCCCCCCCCCCCCCCACTCCGCAGAATGTGGACACAACAAGGACTTTGTTCAGAAAGGGCTCTCAAGCACTGAGGGTTAATTATCGCCTTTTATTCAGTAGGCACCCAAGAAAGGAGTAATGGCTGAATGAATAAAAAAAAAAAAAAACAACTCATGGACTGAAAAGAGTCATCAGGCTCTCCCATCTAAACGATGCACGCAGGTACCAAGCTGCAGGTCTCATTTTCCAGGCACACTAAGCCAATTCCACAATGTGTCTCATCCATCATTCCTGATCCCTAGAATTTTTCTAAGAAAAGCCAAGGGGTCCCTTTACGAAGCCTGGAAAGTTCCTCACCATGTAGTAGTTCTCCAGGCGACTAGGGGTCTTCTGAGTGCTGGTAGCTGCCACCCCCTTCTCTTTCACTGAAATCCGGACAGGATTCCGAAGGCCAGCCCTCACCAGGTTCTCAACCTCTTGAGTCTGAGTGGCAGAGAAGAGGCCTGTTCTCCTCTGCTTTGGCAAAAATTCCAGAATGGTATTTATACTGGGAATAGAGACCAAAAAGTCAGCATCCTGAGAACAATGAAGCAGTAATGCTTCTGAAAAAGTGGCAGAAGCTTTAAGAAAGATTTTTAAAATTCAATCCAAAGAGACAAAGAAAGAGTTGAGACCAAAATTTCACAGAAGATTCAAAACATCAAGCAATCCCAACAACCTTAATCCTGATATCATTTTAAAATGACAACAGAGGACTTAATCAAAAAGCAAGAGAAAAAAATGAAGGCTAATTCAGACTTGTTCTGACCCAAAGTACCTGGCTTCAAACCCCATGTCCAAAAGACGGTCTGCTTCATCCAACACTAGGACATCAAGGGACTTCACACAATTTGCCAAATCCAAACCTTCGGCCTTTCTCCTGAACATGTCCTCCAAGCGACCTGGAGTGGCAACTATGATGTTTCCACTTAGGAAAGAAAAAGAAATGGGGTCTCCCTTGACTTTTGCAGCACTCAGCAGTATGACCAAAGAACCCAAGGAAATTTACACGCTCAAATATTCATCTAAGCCCAATTAAAAAAATAATACCCAGTCAGGGCAGCAAGTTGGTACAGTAGATAGAGCACCAGCCCTGAAGTTAGGAGGACCTGAGTTCAAATCTGATCTCAGGCACTTAACACTTCCTGGTTGTGTGACCCTGGGCAAATCACTTCACCCCAATTGCCTCGGCAAAAATAATAATAATATCCAGTCTATGATTTGTTATCAAATAAAGCAAGCCAACAGGATAAATCTGTACCTCAAACATGGTGAGCTCTAGAGGGAGAGTGAAGGGGGAGAAAGTGGGAAGAGGAATGAAAGTCTCCCCCTTCCCCTCCTGCCCTATGCCAACCTTATCCTGAAAAAGAACTCATCTTCGGGGCCTTATAGAAAGGTAGAAAAATATAAATTCAAAAGGGAAAACTTTCTGGGGATAAAATTACTAAGAGGGAGAGAGAGTAAGAAAGAAGCAAGCTGGGCCCCAGGAGAGGGAGGAGTGAGGTATCCTGCATCAAATGAGACAGTAGTTCCACCTATGTACAGGAATGTGAAGGGAAAGAAAGGGATAAATAAAGTCAACTCACCCTTGTTCTTTAAACCTCTCAACATCTTCTCCTGGGTTCCTACCCCCAATTAAAAGAATCTGGCTAAAATAAGAAACGAGACTCTTAGAAAAACAGGCAAAATAGGAATCTGTTTTTAATTAATAGTGTAAATGCAAGGTACCTAAATTGTGGGAAGTGCTTAGAAAAATGTAGCAGCACTTCATTGATCTGGATGGCAAGCTCTCTTGTGGGTGTGATGATGATAGCTCCAACCTACACAGCAGTAAAAAATCTTTGACTTTATACAGCAGACAATATGGAATTAATAATAACTGACATGTCCAACATTTTAAAGAATAAAGTCCTTAAGGCGTGTACCCCATCCCATCCTCACAACTACCCTGTGGGGTGAAGACCAAAGCTTGGATCATACTTATTTTAGAGGCAGGTCTTCCTATATAGCTCTCAACTACACTACCAATGCTCAGTATCAAGTCTTCTCACACATCTGTCAAAATTCATGCTAAAGGAAACTACAATAATGGAGAAACTCACAAGAACCATATATATCACTGCTTCAACGGCTGCTATGACTCAAATTGTACCATTTATTATAGGCTTCCAACATTCAATATAATTCAATTCAATGTGATTTACTGAGCCTCAATGTGTAGAACACAATGTTGGCTATTGGAGAGAAATCAAAATTCACCCAAGATATAGTTCCTACACATGTGGTTCACAGTCCAGAAGAGGTCCCCAGTTCACATGCACACAGATGACAGCACAAAATAATGCAGCAAGTGTATTCCAGAAGAACCAAGCCCAGGGCACAACACACCTTCAGCAGGGATTACAATATCCAAGCTAAGGACTGATGGTGACCAATGATACAAGTATCATTTTACCTGCATTTTTTTTAACTTCTCTTCCCTCCTCAGCAAAATTTGCAGGATGGGAATGACAAAAGCCAGTGTTTTGCCACTCCCTGTGACCTATATATAGAACAAAAAAATTTGGAGTTCTTTAGTCAAAGGTCTTTTCTCTATTGTAAAAAAGCACCTGAGGAAAGATGGGCAGAGATTTCAGAGCATACTCACAGCTTCTGCAGCCACATCTTTGTTTTTCATAAAGAGCGGTATGGTTGCAGACTAGAGAAAAAGAAGAAAGAACTATTTAAACACCCAGAACTTTAGAGGAGGAAAGGCAGATTTGGAGATTACCTCGTCCCACTTGGGGAGAGAACTGACCAGTGCCCCACCGAAGTCAGTGGGGAAGGCCAGGCCGTGGGAGGCTCCTACGGTGCCGCTGGCCCTTGCTCCTTCTCATGAGACGAGGCTGCCAGCTCTCTCCTCGGGCACAAACCACGGGCCCGGGATGCTCTAGCCGTTCTGCCCAAAGGCATTAATCATCTGGACACAGACGTCTGCCTCCGCCCCCTCCCGCCTTCCATGCCCGGCTCTTCACACTTTCGGGTTTGCTATAACTCTGTCAAAAGCACTTTACACGAGTCCGGACGCCGGATTCGACAGGTGAGGAAACTGAGGCCCAGAGGAGAAAGTGACATCATCACCTCGTCCTACAGCCCCACGCAGCCTTCCGTGAGAAGGCTCCACAGCGCGGGCTGGCCACTGACAGCGGCCGGAGTCCCCGGACAGAGCCCGCCAAGCCCCGGCTTTTAAAAGACAAAAGCTTCCGAGTTCAGACTCGGGATCAAACCAGAGCCGCGGGGCGGGGGAAGAAGGCCGGGAGTCCCTTCCTGGGGCTCCCGCTCGACGCCGCCCGAGGCATCCGTGCAGAGGCAGCCCGGACGGGGCGGCTCCCCTTTCCCCATCGCTCCCGGCTCACCGACCTGCACGGGCGTCATGCGGGGGAAGTCGAGCTCGCGCAGAGCCGCCAGCACCTCTGGGTGTAGCGGCACCGGCAGCGTCTCCCAGGCGCCTTCCGTCACATGGTCCATCCCGACTCCGCCACAGCCGCTACTACCGGCGGTAGCTCAGTAGTAGACAGCTGCTCTCCTCATTCCCCCGCGGCCCACATCCGCTTCCGGCGGGGACGCTTCTCAATGGCCCCGCGGAGCGCGCCGCACCAAGGCCGAAGGTTCCGGGTCGAGGTGACGCTACGCCTGCGCAGAGCCGACAATGCCGGCTACCGCTTTCGCGAGCAGCCTGGAGCCGAAGCACGAGGTCCGAGGTGAGCTCCGCCCCCAGCCTCCAGTGGCAGCTCGGCCCCAGGCCTCTGGAGCTCCCGTACTAGCCGCACCGATGAAAGTCCCTGTAGTTCTTGGGCGTAATCGGAAAGTTGGCCGGGCACTTAATTCTGCCCCCAGAATTCAGCAGGAACCGGCTGTGCAGCTAGAGAGCCGCCCGCAGGGCGTGTTCAAGTCCAGTCTTAGTGCAGATTTGCTTTGTGCTCTTGGGAAGGTCATTTAACCTCAGCCTCAGCTTCCTCCCTGCTAAAGTGGGGTCAGTAACTGCCCTGCCTCCCTTTCCCCTCCCCCAACCCCGTGGGGGAGCCTCAAAGCGCTGCACGCCAGAAGTAATTACTAAACTCTCCGCACCCCAGGCTCATTGTGCCCAAAGGGAGACGAACGTTTCTCTGCTCCTAAAAATCCCAAATTCAATTCCACGATCAAATGGAAACATTCTGGGGAGGGAAACTGGGTCTGGACGAGTCTCAGATCCGTGGCTTCCAACCCGTGAGACCTTCATCGAGAAAGCGCTTCACGACCATTCTTCCCGTTGCAAGGAAGCCAGACCAAACTGTTTCGGACTTGGCTCCAAGACCTCCAGTGAGGGGCAAAGCCCTCGCCTCCCAGCAGCCCATTTCCCTTCTAAGACGGTTTTCCTGGCTGCAGTGAGATCCCAGATGTCGGTATTCCAACCATCCCTGCATCTGCAGATCGCAGCCCGCAAGCCGCCCGGCCCCGAGCCCTCCACTCATCCTCTTCCTCTTCCCTAAATCCACCCAGACGCACGGGTTGCGGTGGGGCTCCCCGGCTGCTTTGGGGTTCCAGTGGAACACAAGCTCCTTACTACTGAGACCAGCCCATCCATTTCTTCCATACGTGCTTTGGTAACTTACATTACTCCTGGGTCACCAGGGGTGCAGCCTGCTCACACTCATCACTGACCTTGCCTCAGTCCTTCAGTTATCCCCTCACCATCGATCTGCTGCCGACAAACATGCCCACGTATGCCCCTCGTCCACCTGCACCCTGCTGTCACCTACACCTCTCCGGCTCCGGGTGCCTCCGCTCTCTATTCACATTTAACTCCTCGCTGTACGACTTGCGACATCTTCATTCCCCTCCAAAGCTCCTAACGATCTCTTAGGTGTCAAAGCGAAGGGCCTTTTGGTAGTCCTCATACTTCGTGACCTCCCGTGCTCTGACACCGCCTCTTCTGGTCCTCTTTTCCAAGTAACAGTGACACCATCCTCTCCGAGTGTCTCCCGGCTACCAGACCACAGACCAGGGAGCCTTACTGGGGGATTGCTCTCATTAGCTCCCATGATTCTGCCATCATCTCTATGCTGTGGACTCTCAAATCTTACCCCACCCTGACATCTCCAGCTGGCTATTATCTGCAGACATCTTAAACTCAATCTGTCCCCAAACAGATTTTTTTTCCCTTTCCCCAACTCACTTGCCTTCCAAACTTCCATCAAGGGCATCCCCATCCTCTCGGTTGCCAGTCTGCTGAGGCCTCCAACGTCTCTCAAAAACACCCCTCTCTCCCCTCCAATAGTGGTAGGTCCCCTGCCCCCCCATCCTCACCTCAAGCCTGGAATATCTCACCAGTTGGTGGATCTGCCTGCCTCCAGGCTCTCCCCACACCATTCAGCTCAGTGACCTCCCCAAGTGCAGGTCCAACTACATCACCCGTTCTCTACACCTCCCCCAAACAACTCCACTGCCTCCCTATGCCCTCCAGCCCACACTTTCACTACAGTTTGCCCATCTTCTGCCCCCTCACAGGGCAGTTCAAACTGAGCTGGCAATCTACTTATTTTTTTCTTCTCCCTCTGGGACTGTGTCCCTTGATGGTAAAGGATCTGGACTACATAACCTTGCCTGCTTCTGAAAACAGCTGTGGGTCCTCCTCTGTGAAATGGGAGTGACAATCCTGGCACTGCCCACCTTACAGGGAGGGCTGCTCTCAGAAGCACTTTCAGCTGTGACAGCCAACACAAACAGCAGTGGCCCCACAACAGAGTATCCTAGGCTCCATCTTCCCCACTGCTTCTCCCTGGCCAACTCCCTGGCACATCTGGGCAGATAAGAGAGCTGCCATCATAGCTTCTCTTACACCATCAAGAACAGAGGAAAGGCCATTTATTGCCCACAATCCATAGCTGCTTGGCCCTTTCCTGGGCCCCAGGTCTGCCCAGTGATCCATACCACCCCCAGGAATACCCAATTCAAACAGAACATAAAGCAAAGGAGTAGCCATATAAAAAACAAAGAGGATTTTAAGACTCTAGATCCCTCATCTTTTACTATCACTCAAATGTATTTAAACTCTCTGGATCTGTTTTCTCATTTGTAACATGAAGCTGAACTTAAACTTTTGAAGGTTCAAAAATCTATACTTTTTTGGCAAATTTTTGATCCAAAAAAGGATAAATAAAATGTAGAAAACAGCATATCGTATAAATTGTGCTCATTCATAAACATTCTGGACCGCCAGGCTGATCTGAGGTTGAAATCTTGACTGTACCATCCCTTGCCAATGTGACCTTCATGTAAAATTATCCACATGAGTCTCAGTGCCTAATCATGTATAAAGTGAGAATGTTGGAGCAGACCTTGAAGATCTGGTCCAGTCCTAAGCTCATAAGCCTGATTTCATCCCAGGACAATGGAGTACTAGGAATAAATTCAAATTTGGCCTTAGCCATTTCTAGCTATCCTGGGCAAATCACTTCACGACTCTAAGTCTCAGTTACCTCAATAGTAAAATGTAGATAACAGCAACTACTTCTCAGGATTGTTGTAAGATAAAACTAGATATCTACAAAGTGTTCAACACAATGTATGTGCTCACACATTAGGTGCTTAATAAATGCAATTATTCTCTTCCTTGTAGATTAATGTCCCAAATAAGCCTGTTCATTCTGTAAAAACAGCTTTCTAAATAAATTTTACAGGATAAGGGTTCCAAAGGCAATCTTCAAAAAAAAAAAAGAAAAGAAAAGAAAAATGACCATCTACAGAAAGAGAAAACTAAGTATATGTACTGGATTGCTTAACCCCAACTATGAACTATGAGCTGGAATGGTTACAATTCTATATTCTCAAGCCATTAATTTGCAAGCAGAACTTTTAAGTCAAGCTTATAAACACACCTGCAGAAAATTCTAACTTTTATAGCAACTAAGCTCCCATTATTCAAAGACCACAAAAATTTTGAAGTTCAGTAAAAGTAAAATTGTGGCATTTATCAAAGACATTTTTTTTTTTTTAATTTTGATTTTAGCAGGCAATTGGGGCTAAGTGATTTGCCCAGAGTCACAGCTAGAAAATATCTGTGACAGTATTTGAACTCAGGTCTTCCTAACTCCAGAGCCAGTTCTCTATCCAGTTTGCCATCTAGCTACCCAGTAGGCCATTTTTTAAGACTTCAGCCTTTCAAAGATCCAATTTCATCAAATGGGAAAATCAACGAGCTACTGGAGAACATGATCCTGCTACACCATGAAGCTACCAACTGACGCACGCTCTAAAGTGAGAATGGTCCCTGAAAAACAGTTTTTATCACCAGGTACAATCCTGAAATCTTTCCAGCTTGATGGTCCACAGCACCATTGGTATAGCCTTCTGAACCCATGGCCACATCCACTACCACCCCCCATAATCCCAATGAGATACTAGAGGTGAGTGGGATTAACAGAATCAATAAATAAATAAACCCCGGATACTAAGGATTCTTTTTTTTTTTTAAAGAATTGTTTATTTTCTGGACCTGGGTCAAATTAGATACATACCCAATTTTTAATTTACATCGTTGTATTTAATTTTGCAGTGTTTTTACACACAATAAAATTGGCATTCAACAGTTACACTAAGGTGAAAAAATTCTCACCTTATTAATAAACTGCTGCAAGAATTTTGCCCAAAGTCAAAAAACTTTTTACTCTGAACATGAAAACCTGTAACAAATTTTAAATTAATAGTACAAAACTCGTTACTTGTAGTTTTCCCCCTTGCAAAGATCAAAAAAAGTACAAGTAACTAATATACATCAGTCACAACATAATCCTTGGATCAGCCCCACACCATAAACAGATGCTTTAATTGTCAACCCATTATCAAAGACCAAGAAAAAGTCATTTTTCATACAAAAAAAAATTCACATGTGCCTAAAATGAAAGACAAGCAAAGGAAAAAAAAAAAAAGAACCCTAGTACTGAGAAGTCTGCTCAATCAACTTTAGCTAACCAGTGGCCAAAAAAACCACTGTTTCTGATCAAATAAATGGTGGCTGTATAACATTGCAATTAACACCCAAGAGTAGAACTTTAACCTTTTGGCATGAGGAGTCCAGATTTTCCCAAAGTAGATTTACAGACACATTTTAAGTGCCAACACAGGGTGAGAGAGAGAGCTGGACATACCAGCTAAAAAAGACTACCACTTGCTGCAAATAGCCTCCAGCCTTGGCTTGACACATCAGAGTGCCAAGCAGAAACTAAAACTGCTTGGTTAGCCACATGTTCTATACTTGAATACAAATGGCTAAGTCCTGGGGTCTAAAATATTCCCATTTTCTTTAGGGGAGAATATAGTTTGTGGACTTGTCAAATAAAAACTATCCTAAATGAAAAACAAGTACCCAGTTATAATAGCATGTGCCACAAAGTCAAATGGTTTTATCCATTGGCTAGGGAGACAGTTTTTAATTATTTAATCTGTCATTCCTTAGTACTTCATAGAACTAATTTTTTTTCCTGCAGGTTTTAGAGATCCAAAGACATGTACAATCATTTTTAGTAAAAGACTGTATTTGCCTTAGTATTGTGTTATGAATAAACTGCATTTCATTGTGAAAAATAAAAACAGAACAAACAAATGTGAGTAGTTCACGCTTCATTTATGGTGTTGGAGCTCTGGAATGCCCTGTGTTTTGGAGGCAGATTTCAAATGAGAAGTTATGCCAATTAAGTGTCAAAATTGTCAGGACAGCCTTGCTAAGAAGGTGTGTTTTTAAAACCTATTTGTGAGGAAGAAAGAGAAGCAATGAGTGTTCAGAAAACAAAAGCTGAGAAACTACATGACATCGTTGTGACCGAGATGTTTGGTAAACAGTGAACTGGGAGTTTGGGATTATCAGGAAAAGCCTTCTCAGACAACCCTCCGGACTTCAAAAAATCTCTTCAGGTAGTAGATCTGTCCCAATGTCATGGCAACTAATACGAGAGCTTCAAAGAAGGACCAGAGGACCACTCTGCTGTTTGTGTTGTCATTAACTGTTTGGAAGCAAAAGAGAACAAGAATCACTGAATTTTTAAAAAGAGGCATCATCAATAATCCTGATTTTTACAGGCACCAATCAATAGACTAGAAAAGGGCCATGAAAAACAGACTTTTTGTGTTTTTCTTCCAGTCAATTCAACAAACTTGATTTGATAGATGCTTAAGAGGGATCATCTTCATTTTATAGATAAAGAAACTGAAATTTAGAGGGAGATGATGAGATATGAAAAGCTGAGAGCAAAATTGATGTTGGAGGCAAGAATGGGCAGAAGTTCCCACATTCCAGCTACACTGAGAGCAAGGACTAAAGTAATCACCAATATTTCTATATCCTTGGAGAGTTCCCTCCTGGGAATTACCAAGTATTTGACCCTCCCAACAGAGGGAAACTATGTTTCTTTTCTCAAGAGAAGCTCTGATAGGTAGGATGACAGTCCTCACTAAATAAGGAACACACTAGGTTTTCCAGGTTCTATCCCCCCCAGTCTTAGGACTCTAGAAGGAAAAGAGGTACCTCTGCCCAATCTGTGCTCTAGAAGATCTTTTCAATGGGAAAATGTGTTCAGGTTTGACTGTAGGGAAAGCCCTTTAACCCTCATTGCTCCATCCTCTCCTCTAAGTCCCCAGACAAACCTGCCTGGTCCTTGATCCTCTGACACACTAAATTTCAAAAGCAGATGGTATCCTAAAAATTCCTTTATAAGTTGATTGCTGTAAATTGAAATAAATTTTCCTATAGAAAAGAAAAGGTGCCAAATCTGCACTAGGAATGTTTCTTTCCTGAAAGATTGCTCTGGTGTAGACAAAAGTCTCTTTATCAGTTCTATAGAAGTTGATTGCTTTTTCATGGTTAATTAACAACTGACAATTGCATGTATGTAGCACCAACATTATGCTATCAAAAAGGAGATGGGAAATATGTTTACTACTCAACAAACTTTGGAGGGATTCTTCAGACTATTATGGCTGAGTTACTCACCTGGATTTGTGGCATTTTTGAGGAAATAAGAAACTCCTCAGTGGCTTAGCCCCATTGTCTGCAGCCACAGACACAAAAAAATATTACCCAGATGACCACAACTTTTCATGAGAGGTGAAAAAGACACAACTGACATTCAAGCTGCTGAAATCCAATGAACTACTAGATCTCTCCCCCACTCTACTCTTGCAGTCACAAATGAGAACAGGTTTGCCACAGTTATTGCACCCACTTACTTGCTCTGTGTATTCTCTCCCGGACTTCCATGTATTCCTGTTCATGCTTTACGGCTGTCATTGCCACAGCTAGCTCATTAATCATCTCTTCCAGCTTGTTCTGATGAGCTAGAGAGGGAAAAGTGGAAAGAACAATTAGAACAGATTTCTTCCTGACAGTCTGAAAAAACAGGGGCTTACAAAATTAGAAAATACTTCTGGAAAGGCCAGGAGAGTCATACAACTTCAGGAAAAATTTGAAGCACTCTACATTTCATCTTGAAAAAAGGCTAGACTTTCCTGAGGATGACTTAATCTTCAGAGTATACCCTAAAGCAGAGTCATTCAGATGAAAGGAATCTCTTTGGACCAGTAAGGGTCACAGCCATATTATAAAATGCTTACCAATGGAAGGTTTTCATAACTGATTTCTTCCTTAGATTTTTTTAATTTTCATTTGTTTTTAGGTGGATGTTAAAGAGCTAACAAAAGAAGGCCAAGAAACAAAAAAACTCAACGGGGAGGGTAACAACCCTAATATTATGGAATCCAAGAATATCTTAACTTTTTTTGGCAATTGCTTTTCAATGAAAGCCAAAAAATATTTAAGGTCCCAAAGTATACTAGCAGTATGATTTTAGTACATTTAAGATAATACCTTCCACATCTTAAAAGCTTCAGTATCAACTTGTAAGCAACAGAAATAGAACATTTAAAAGTTAAGAACTACCTCTAAAAAGAGCAAAAAACTGCACTATGGACTATTTGGAAACCCCTCACACACTCCTCTATAATATTTAAAATAGCAATTTTAATACAATGAGTAATAACCAATAATTAAATAAGGAGACAAGTTCTCAGGGGAATAGATTTTTCAGCCAAGTACACCTTTGATCAAGAATGAACATGGGATATATGGATTAACATCAGTTCTGAAGGGGAAAAAACTACTCGTTTCCAGGTAGTGCGATTATATGGCAAGTAGTAAAGTAAAAAAACAACAGTACTATTTTAAAAAATGAGCATTTGGGGGGAGTCTCTGCAAAGAAATGTAAGATCCAACAGGACAGAGCTTGAATGCCCAATCATCCTAACAGGGTAGGAAACACAATAGATAATAAATGTATTGTTAGAGGGGCAGTTGCCAGCCATATAATGCTGGAGCTATAAATCAGACCCTTCTCACAGGCTTTGCTCAGAGAGTCCAATGCACTACATGGAACCTTTAAGGGGAAGGCTTGATTTGGCAGCTACCATTCATTGCCATTAACAAGCAAAAGCAAGGGTTTTAGCTCTTATGTTAAAGGATTATTTGAGAACAATTCACTGTTCACATTCATCAGCCAACATATCCAAACTACTCATACAGGGCCATCTTCTAGCAAGATGGAGAGGAAAAGACAAAGACTTTCAAACCCATACTTCTCACTGGAGAATAGATAGTCCCACACCATGAAAAAAGGTTCTGAAGAGTAAACATCTAAGTTGTAAAGAGTCTGCCACTGCCTGAAAAATCCAATCACTAATACTGACCTTCAAGAAATCCAATTGAGACATTTCACCCTTATTACAATCTCTTGCTACTCCTCCTGATTGCTCCATAAGAGAGCAAAGGTTACCATGCTAATGTTTTTTGAGACATGCTGAAAAAACACCAGCATATGCCTAAAGTTATACACACATGCACAATAATTTTCCATCACAATGGGAGCCTTAGTTGCTAGTAGATTGGTTTCTTCCCCCCAACTAATAACACCAGGACTACTCTGGGTCTCACTGCCGGGCAGCTCATTAGTGATAACTGATAATAATGATTAGGATAGATTTTTGCCACTGCCCCGAAAAACAGCTGCAGAAAGGGTTCTATATAAGATATAAAGCCATTTAAAACAGCTGGGGCTTATCTTTCCTATTCACTCAAGCCTCAAAGTTAAAGGAAAAAAGGTTTTAATCATGTTAGAGCAAGCCCATAAAACTTCACACGCATCTTATCTTCATTAAAACAGCAAGTCAACTTAAATCAGGTTGTAAACAAATCAGTTGTAAACTGATATAAATCAGGTTTATATTAACTTATCCCTCCCTCATTAATCTTAAAGAAACAAAATAAAACATTATTAAATGATGAATGATTTATATTCCAAATAATATTATTTCAAATAAACTCAAAAATGCATGACCATGTCAACAAAAAAAGAAAATCTTCCTATAAATCATCCCTAGATCTAATCATGAATAGTTTTTTGTATTTTAAGAAAAAAGAAAGAAAAAACATTCTCATGCCAACAAACTGAGGTTAGAAAAAAAGAGAAGCACAAATTAGACATTAGTCAATGAATGTATGCAAAAGACAGGAGGCTAATGAGCTGTCAAAAAGCAATCCACATACCATCCCAGGTATCTCCACCACCTAAAGAAAAGCGGAAGAGATAAACATAGGTACCCAACAAAGAGCTGCAGATAAACTAGGCATTTATACAATGGCAAACAAAAAGATCAGACCAGTATTAGCATGGTAATGGAAGAACAAATTATCCAAGAAACAAACTATTTGTTGGAACTGATTAAATGGAACTGACCAGGGAAAAATGCTTTCAAAAAGCAAATTTTTTGCTGGAAGGAGAGGGAGAGAATAAGATTTAATAACTAAGTAATTAACATAAATTCTGCTAATTCACCAAAATGCCCAAATAGGGATATTGAAAAGAATGTCAGAGAGGACTTAATCAAGAATTCTATTCGAATAGGCAAAAAGGTTTGCTACCCCTAAACAAAGGAGCATCATGTAAACATTCTCATTCAAGGGTTCTCCGCACCTTCTGTTTCCATGTCTTGGCCCTTTGGAGCTTCTCCAATATCAATAGTGAACATCACTATCTTGGGAGTCATGGTGGACATTCTGTTGCTAAAACAAAACTTGTAAGTTCCATCCATGTGAGCTGCAAAAGTATATTTTCCGCTGGACTCTCTGTCTCCTTTATAAATTCCTTTATTATCAGGTCCTGTAATCTGGAGTGGGAAAGAAACAAAACAATATAGCCTGAAACAAGTTTCAAATTCATAAATCATCAAAGTAATAATTATCTGAATGGTGGGAAATCTACTAAGAAAACAGAATATATAAGACAACGTCTGCTTTGCTATCATCTCCCAAAGTAAATCATAGGATCACAGAGTTGAAATGAATCTTGGTTGGATAAAATCTAATCCAACCCCATAATTTTACAGTGGAGCAAACTGAGGCCTGGAAACAAAGTGAATTTCCCAAGGTCACAGCATTAATAAGTAACAGAGCAGAATTCCACCCAAGGTTTTCTGACTCCAAAATCCAATATTCTTTCTCCTCTACCACACTGTAAAGTAGTACCATATGCTAATAATAATAATAATAGTATCATGGCCCTAGAGCCCAGATGACCTGTTCTTCTCTGAGATGTAGATTATCTGAAAAATGAAGCACCTGAAAATAAATAAATGCTAAGGTCCTTTCCACCTCTGAATCTAGGATTTCCCAACTATTTCCTTGGCTAGACTGACACCCAATTCTCCGATCTTCTTGCATCACTAATTCAACAGACGTTTGCAACAGAAAAGATTTATTGCTCTTAAGAAACTGACATTCTATCGGGGATATAGAGTGTAGAGCGGACAAGGGGATACAAGAGAATATGAGGAGACAGAGAAAACACTGACAACTAGAAACTCAAGAAAAGATTTCCACAAGATGCAGCAACTGAGAAGCAACTAGAGGCTAATGAGCCTAAAATGCAGATGTGAAAAGAGTCCGTTACTGGAATGGGCAATAAGCCTGCACAAATCTTCTGAAGCTGGAGAGGAAAAGGATCAGGGAAAGCCAGTTTAGCTGGAACAAGGACAAGGGGTAGAAGTGCAAATTAAGCCAGAAAAGGTGGGGGAAGCCAGACTGGGAAGAACCTGAGTTTATGTTTTATCCTTGACGCAAAAGGAATCCATGAAAGATTCTTGAGCAGGAAGAATATGGTCTAACCCAACTTTTACAAAGATAATTTCAGCAGCCATATGAGAAGTAAAGGGAGAGTGTTGATGAAATACACCGAGTCAGTCAGAACTAAGTTCAAATCCAGCTCTCCCTGGCTGTATGATCTTGGGTGATTCACTTGACCTCTGCCTCAGTTTCCTCATCTAAAAAAGATAACAGCCCCATTCAATTCCCTTCCCTCCCCCCCACCTTATTTCTAGAATCAAATGAGATAACATTTGTAAAGCACACAGTAGGTGCTATGGAGATGTTTGCTGCTATTACTGAAACAAACTGACAAAGGGCCTGCCTGGAAGCAGGATGGTTCAGACGAGGACAGAGGTTGGGACAAAGGCACTGATGCAAGGTGCCAACAGAGAGAACAGGCACTTCCCGTGTACTGCTGATAGTAACAATAATGCCCAAGGAAACTTTTTTTTTAAAACAAGATAAAGGTAGATCATAGCCAATTCTCTTAGGCCTTCTTAGTACAGCAGACACTATAACCATTAATGTCAAAGAGAAAATAAATCCAATTTTTTCAACTGCTTTAAGGCATTTAAATTTAAAGATAATTCAAAATGCCAGGACAAAAAGGCCAAGCAGAAACGTTTTGTGGCTTTGGGGGACTTTTTGTGAATTTAGTCTGTTCCTGTTTTCTGTTTCTGTTCTAATGACCAGAAAAAGAATCACCTTTAATTCTAATTCCTTGTGATCATTTATGAGCCTTCAGTGTTAAATTACAATTCGTTTTTAAGGAGATTAAGTAATCCTTTAACGTGAAAAGCACAATTTTTAAAAAATTTCTTTGTTCCTTCACGAGCTGCCCCCAATATTCTTAACGCTGTACGAAGCAGCTGCCCCGGCCACCCAGGTACCCCAGGACCCCGTCGGCTCTATGAGGTGTCCTCTCCTGGGCTCTGCTATGAAGCAGCTGTCCTCCAGGCCATTGTCCAGCCTGGCCCAGCACGGGGGCTGGCACCGAGCTCGCAGCGGGCTTCTCCCTTAGGCTCAGTATCGGGTTACTGCTTTCAGGGTCACTCGGCAGGGTCCCCCCATCACTCACAGCTGGCAGGGTCCTGGGGACCAGCGGTCAACCTCAGGGAAACTGAGGCTGAGGAAAGGACCATGACTCCCACAAGGTCACAAAGACGATCGGGGCCTCGGTCTGGACAGGACCCCGCACACGGGCACAAGCTGGTCCCCGGGGAAAGTAGGGGACAAGTGTCTGTCCCGGCTGCTGTGAGCCCCTCACTCACGTGTTCACACACAGACAACTTTAAAGGGGCCTGGAGAGGAGAAACCAAGCACGGAAGAGTGAAGGGGCTGAAAAGGGAAGAGGAGAAACAGGGGAAGAAGAGGTGAGAAGGGAGAAAGGAAAAGAGGCAAAAGGATAGAGAAGGGCCAAAGCCGGCCGGCGACACCCGTCATCCTGGGCCGCCCAACCTGGGGTCGGACCGACCCCACGCTCCGGTGAGGTCCGGCCTATGGGCACCTTACCCCTAGGTGACAAGTGGGGAAACTGAGGGTCCATGAAGTGAGTTACGGGGAGGTAAGGGGGTCACCCCCCCACCCCTGACGCCCCCAGCCCCTTCCTCGGCGCGCGCCTCCGCCGCCGGCCACGCGCGCCCCGCCCCCGCCCCGCCCCGCGCGCGCGCGCACCTCCACGTCGATGTCCAGGAAGCCGCCCTCGGCCACCTCGAAGATCAGGCCCATCTTGGTGCCCGAGGTGACCCGCTCGAAGAAGCACTCCTCCGCGTGCGCGTCGATGCTAACGAAGTAGCCCGAGGCTGTGGCCAGAAGCGCGGCCAGCAGCGTCAGCACCTCCGGGAGCGTCACCATGGCGTGCGAGCGGGCACGGGGCCTGGCGGGGGACGGGGTCTAGGGCCGGGACTGCGGCCTCCTCAGCCGCCGTCGCCGCCGCCTCCTCCTCAGCCTCCGCCTCTTCCGGTTGCTGCCACCCAGGGCGGGAGGGGACACTGATGCGGGAGGCGCCGATTGGCGGGCCGGCGCCACTGCCACGTAACGGCTGCACGGTGGCCGCCGAGGATCAGTCGGGTTCCGCCTTCCCTTACGCCGCCGACGGCGGCCCCGAGTAGACAAATCGCGTTCTTCGGGCTTCGTGGAAGCCCGTGTGTGGTTCCTGGAGCGCGCGCGCGCGCGGAAAGGCGGGGTCTAAATGAGCAGGCCCGAGGCTCCTCCTCCACTTTTGGAACTTTGCGGCTAACCACCTCCGGCTCCTACCTTAAAGTAGCAAAAGACAGCGACCCCGAACTTGGGATCGGGAGCATCAGATGACCCCTCTGACACTCCGGACAAGTTCCTTAACCTTTCTGAGCTTCAGTCTCCTCATCTGTAAAATGGGGCAAACGACATTCTAAACACTTGCTAACGTTACCAACTTTGTGACCTCATATGAGTCAAGCCACCTGTCATTTTCCACATCTGCTGTTCTGAGTAAAGTCAATGGAAATGTGATGCGCTCTAGTTCTGGAGAGGGCACGCAATACCTCGCAAAAGCATTTATTAAGTACCTTCTGTATGCCGGGCTCTGTATCAGATGTCGGGAAGGTCCAGGAGTGTGCACAGCCATCCCAGGAAGGATTTCCTGGGGAAACATGGCCTAATGGTGAATGGATTTAGTCTTTGGGAAGGCAGCAAGATCCTTGGTCCGGTCAAGTCAACAAACACTTATGAAGGGCCTACTTTGTGCCAGGCCATTGTTCTGAGGATACCACAAAAAGGCCAAAATAAAAAGTCCTTGTTCTCAAGGAGGCAACCACTGTATACAAACGAGCAACAGTGTGAAGGGAGATTGGGGGAAAGGGTTCCTGCAGAAGGTGGAGTTTTAATAGGGGCTTGAAAGTAGTCAGGGAAGCCCTAGTGTTCCAGGCCTGGGGGACGTCCAGTTAAAATAGCCAGAGACCAGGGTCACTGCATCGCAGAATAGGTGAAAGGAACAAGGAATAAGAAGAACTGGAAAGATGAGGGAAGAAGGAGAAGATTGGGAAGGCCCCTGAGCAAAAATCCAGGAAGATCCGGTCAATCTATAATAAGCATTTATTTAGCACCTACTGTGTACCAGGCACTGTGCTAAATGTTGAAGATACAAAAAAAGGCAAAAACTAGTTACACTCTTGAAAAGCTCCCATTCTCATGGAGGAGAACTTAAAAGAAACAGACAAGGTGCGAAGAGAAGAGAGAAAAATCACAAAAAGCCAGGAAGGAGCGTGTCAGGGAAGAAAACATGATCAAGAGTATAAAAGGCTGCTGGGAGATCAGTGGACCCAGAAAAAGCCATCCTATTTACCAGTTAGGAGATTATTGGTAACCTTGGGAAAAGGGATTTCAGTCACATGGTGCCCTCCAAATCCAATTGGCAAGGAACTGAGAAGTGAGTTGAAGGTAAAAATGTGAACACAGTGAATGAATGTAGGGAGCTTTTTCTAGGAGTTTGGCAAAAGAAAAAAAAAAAAAAACAGCTTCAGGAAATTGTAAAAGTTAAGTGAAAAGTATCTGGTTTGGAGACTGGGTCTCCTATTTCACCTAGGCTGGAAGGGCAGTGGCCACTCACAGGCTGGGTCCCACTTCTGCCTGGTATAGGAGATTTGACCTCTGTTTCTGACCTGGGTCAGATTTCCCCCTGTTCCCAGGGCTCACCATACTGGCATCACACTCAGCATGGGCACCCCATCAATTTAGCCCTCTGCAGCTCAGACCTCCCGAACTCATGCAACCCACCAGATTCAGGGAGGTACAAGCTTGTGCCATACCCAGGGAAAGTGGGGGTTTTTTTCTAAGGATGAGAATATCTAGGCAAATTTATCAAGAAGGAGCTAAAGACTGAAGAAAATGAAGATTATGAAGAGAGAGGGTGATTGCAGCAAGTTTTTAGAAGAAAGAAAAGACCAATATTATAATAAATATAGTCAATATTTAAAGGCTTGTCACATGGAGGACAGATAGTAAAGTCCCAAAAGAGAAAACTAAGAACAGTGAGTGAAAGTGGTGGATTAGTAGATTTAGACATCACTGTGATCTCAAGAGAAGAGAACCTGAATGACTATGGGTAGAGAACATTTAGAAGAGATTCCTCTTCAATCATCAGTTGGTCTAGACGGCCTTTGAGGTTCATGCAGCTCTGAGATTGTGTGACCTATTCTGCTTATCTCTGAAAAAGTGCTCAACCTACAAAAAGAGAGTGCATCCATCAGCAAGTAAAAAGACAACCTTAATTACAAAGAGAAGGTCACTCAAGGGAGGAAGCAGCTTTAGGGGGCATGACCCATAGCAACAGAGAAGAGAGCCAGCTCTGGATTCATGAGAGAACTAATACAAGCTATCAATAGTCCAGCTGTGAGAGGAGCAGACCCTGGGAACCCAGCTGGTCGCCCCACCAGGAAGGGACATTGCCCTGAGGGGAGAGTGTCAGGAGGACTCCATCAGGCAATGGGGCAGCTAGGTGGCACAATGGATAGAATGCCCAGTCTGGACACAAAAAGACCTGAATTCAAATCCTGCCTCAGACACTAGAGAGCCTGGGCAAGTCACATAATCTTCAGTTTGCTAGTCAGTAAAATGGAGATAACAGCACCAGGGTTGTTGTGAGGATCGAACGAGATAATAATTGCAAAGCCTTCAGGCAAGAGCCTGGCACATAGTAGGCATTCTATGAATAGTTCTGACTATTAGCAGGAGAGAAAGGATGCTGAGACCTGCAGTTCCAGAGCTAAGAGTGCTTTGGCCACTGAGTTGTCACTCTTTCATTGAATGTTATGAGTATATATAGGAGAATAAACCCAGGTTTAGGGAGGGAATGTCTTATAGCCACTGTTTTTACTAAACCATCATAGTGAAAACTTTTGCTAAGAGTTAATGGTTTCTGCTGGCTGATTGTTAATCATTGAGCCCATTAGTGGGGGCTCTTGTGCCACAATAATAGGAGAAACTACTAACAGCACCCTAGAATTTGAGGTAACAGCCACCCTTGGGGAATTCAACCCAAGAATGGACTTGCAAGTTGGGCAAAATCCCTTTTTGGTGAACATTACCATTCTCTGGATTAGACCCTGTCTGATGGTTATTTAAGAGGGTTGTTTCTGTTGTTATACTTTATAAGGAATATATTGAATAATCCTGATGTATGTATTGGTAAAATGTGGTTCATTGTTGACCATCGCTTGTGAGAGTTGACTTGTTGCCCATTAAAAACCTCATGGAAGATGTCTTCGATTTGTGTATAGATGATGGTAGTAAAGATTTTATAGACATATAGGTGAGTAGCAATTAATGTTTTGTTATCCTCTTTGGGAGACATTAGTAAGGTCCAACATTTTTTCCTATGCCTTTGATATCATTCTTTCCCGTATATTAGTCTTTCAAAACCCTCAATTTTATAATTTCCATCAAGGAAATCTATATTCACCATACTCACAATCTAATCTGTCTAGTTCCCCAGTTTTTTCCTCCTTAATCCAATTTCTAACATTATTCCATATACACATCTGAGACTATGATGTTAAGGCCCATATGTAATGATTACACTGCCCTTGACAGAAAAAAAAAAAAAAAACAATTTGATAAAAATGTAGGGTTTTGCAAATCTTTTTCATTTTTTTTTTTGTTTTCCTCTTTACATCTTCATCCTTAAATGCCTTTGGAATAATTTTGTTTGGTTGGATATCTTTCTGTCTTTAAATCTGTTTTAGCCTCCAGTTCTTTTTACTTTATTGCTCATAACTGTCCATCATTCTTCTCTGTAACATTTTACAAGTGACTTTATATTGTAACACCTTTGGCAGCCAGCTCTCTCTGTTTGGCAAGGCAAGTTAGATATTTGTTGACTAAGACATTTACAGGCTTTTTTAGTATTTTTGTTGTGGCAGTCAGTTAATTAACATTAGTTGAATTTATGAATGAAATTATAGTAATTTCTGTCAATGTCATTTCTACTATTTACTTCCCATTTTTTAATGTTTTAATTACTTTTTGAAGTAGTTCAAAACATTCTACACTATATTTTCCTTGTCATTTTTCTTTTTCTCTTTTTCCTCTTCCTTTTTTTCTCTTCTTTCTTCCTCTTCCTTTTTCATTCATTCTAATCTTACTTTTTATGAGTAAATGGTAATTATAGAAAGGTGAGTCAGTAATAATACACGTCTCTTCCTAACTAGTAAAATATAATCTGTTTCATTCTTTAAAGTGTTACCTGGTACTCATTTTGTTTAGTAAATCCTTTTCCAATATAGTAGTTTAAGACTTCTCTGCCTTCTTCCAGTGTTAGACCTCTCTCCTTCCTTCTTCCTAAATCATCCTTTCCCATATATTTATCCCCATCCTCACCATTCTCCACTTTGACTTTGAAGCACAGAGATTGTGAACTGATTCAAAATAAAGGATATTATCAAAGTATTTGGTAGAATTCTTGTATTGCTTCCATATTCAATAGCTGACATTGGCATAGGAGCTACAATTATTTTCCTAGTAGTTTTCTTGGAAATACTTATCTTTAATGCTACAATGCATGATGATCAAGTATATCCTGAAATGGTGCTTCTCGTTGCTTCTGGGCATATAATAAGACTCACTGCTAACTCCTTTTTATTTATAGCTTTGATGAGCCATATTTCCCTTCAGGTACACCTTCCTTTCTTCTTCTGGTTTAACTTTTTGAAATAATTTAAAGATTGACACAACTAGTTCCTCCTACCAGACATATAATCATTGGTCATTAGACAAAGACTTTATATTCTGAGTACCAACAATCAGATCAAAGTTGACTGATAATCTGTATGAGCCTTAGGAGCATCTTATTTTTCCCATCATTTTTTCACCATCATTACAGAAGTGGGAGGGAGCTAAAGAAAACTGAGGGCCATTTTTTTGGGGGGGTGGAGGATGCCATAGCTAAAAAGAAAATCATCAGGTAACCAACCTATATCACATTAATTTCCTAACATACTTCTCCTATCCTTTCCTACTCTATGAACCTTCTCTTGTAACAAAAAAAAATATATATATAAAGAAAATGCTTTGGGAAAACCAACCAACACATCAACTGTATTAGCATAAACAAAAGCCTATCTCTTTCCCAAAGACCTTTCCCTTATAATAAGCCTGGCCCCAGAAATATGAGAAAATTTACTTCCTTTCTCCCATTAAAGAGGTGGGGAAAGGGTCTGTCAGCTAGTCCTATGTACTGGATACTATGCAAAGTACTGGAGATTTCCACTCAGTGTATCCTTATTCGCTCACACTCCCCTATAGAAAAGTGTTCCATTGATAGATCAATTTTCTTCTTTTTTTTTTTTAATTATTATAGCTTTTTATTTACAAAACATATGCATGAGTAACTTTTCAACACTGACCCTTGCAAAACTTTCTGTTAAAGATGTTAAAATATATGGACCAACTTTCTTCTAATCCTACTAAATTTTAGACCTCCACAGCATTTCCTGGACATCTCCAGCCAAGTCAGGGAATCCTTCCTCTGATCTCCTTCTTGCTCCCTTGCTGTCTTTTTCCAGTTAGAATGTAAGCTTCCTGAGGGCAAAGATTGTCTAACTTGTTTGTATTTGTATTCCAAGGGCTGAACGCAGTGGCAGACTTCCAGTAAAGGCTTTATTCAATGCTCTCTGTCTCTGTATTTGCCAGTGTCTCTGCTTCTGTCTCTCTGTGTTTCTGTGTTTTGCTGTCTCCATCTCTTGCTCTGTTTCTTTGTCTCTTTCTGTGTGTCTCTCTTTTTTGCTTCTGTCTCTGTCTGCAAACATGCAGTTCTTATCTTCAAGGTTATCTTGCCCAGCCCCAGCCCTTTCATGCTCCTTCCCTGCCATTTTATACTCAGCAGCTGCACCATACCCACTTAATTTTTTCTTCACACTCATTCCACACCAGGTGTGAAGGCAGAAATAACACTGGAACATTCCATCATTGGAAAGCATCTGGGAGACGTGTTCTCGGGCTTCTAACACTGTTCTTGGATGCCCCGGGGATCTCCCTGCCGGTAAAGCTCCTCCCTGGCCCATTCCCCATTCAGCGTTGTCTTCCCTTGCTAGACTGTAAGCTTATTGAGGGCAGAAACCATTTTTGTCTTTCTTTACATCCTCATTGCATAGTAAGGCACCTGATGTAGTAGATACCATTGGCTGTCTTCTTCAGATTCTCCATTTTGGGAGACATTGCTGTTGGAGCTTATAGAAACTGTGTAGGTCATCCAGTCTGAGGCTCTGGAGTTGAAGGAACCTTTGCCCATCACCTAACCCAATCACTTTTATATTCTAGATGAGGAAATTCAGAACCAGAATGGTTTAATTGACATGGGTCAAATCAAGTCAACAAGCATTTATTAAGCACCTACTAAATGCTAAACATAGAAGGAGGCAAAAAACAGTCCCTGCTCTCAAATGATTCTGAAATGGAAGAGGGAAGACAAGATGCAAAAAAGTTATGTGCAAACTCCATAGAGACCAGAAAAATCTGACACAATCTCAGAGGGAAACTACAGACCCTCTGGTACAAAGCTAGCATGGTTTCTCTATTACACATATTTACACTGGAAAAAAAAAAGTGTCTGGACTACTTTTCAAAGTATAACATGGTCGGGGGGAGTGTTGGGTTTGGAAACTGGAAAACCTAAGTTCAAATTCTGATTTTTATCACTAACTCTATGATCTTAAGTAAATGGACTTGTATTGGTTGGGGGAGGTGGGGAAGGGAAAGAAGAGCTGGCTGCAATGGTGAGAGACTGGATATGTTCCTGAAGTGGGTGTGTTATTGGGGATTTTGGCTTAATGTTGGATGGATAGTTGGGTTTAGTCACAGAGGAGGGGGGAGGGGAATAAGCATTTATATACTGCCTACTAAGTGCCTCATCTGTAAAATGAGCTGGAGAAGGAAATGGCAAACCACTCCAGTCTCTTTGCCAAGAAAACCCCAAATCGGGTCATAAAAGTCAGGCATGATTAAACTAAACAAATGTGCTAGATACTGTGCTCTGTCTTTATAAATATTTTCTCATTTGATCAAAATCCCCACCAATATATCTTCAGTACTTAACGATCCTTGATTTTGTCAAGGCAAGAACTTCTTCCACCCATGAAAAATCCAAAGTGAGAGACAATGTGGCTACAGAGCTTGTTTGAAGTCAGGAAGATCTAACTTCAAATTCTACCACAGCTTAGCTGGGTATTTGGGGCAAGTCCTTAGCCTCTCTAGGTCTCAGTTTCCCCATCTATAGACTCAATGATCACTAAGATCTTCTTCCAGCTCCAAATCTAGGATCACAGGAAACCTTTAGTTGGATCATTTTGATGAATTGCTAGGGTTAAGATAAAACACATGAAATCATCTCCTAAGGGCCAAATGGAACAATGAATCTCAAGGAAACTTAGCCAGGTTGGGGCTTACGTGACTTGTGTTCAGTCCATTGGCAGGCCATGTTTACCTTCCAGGTTGGCAGGGCCTCCCACAGGTATAGGTTTGCAAAAACAATAGATTCAGGGCTGGGAGGCAGCTTGAAGCTCATTCTTTCTAATCCAACACCTACATTTTACAGCTGAGGAAATTAAAGTCAGAGGTGAAGAGCTGGGCAAAAGTCAAAGGGGCAATGGAGCTGGGATTTGAACCCATCTTGGATTTGTGATCCAGTCTTCTATATTCAGAAAATAAAAGGGGAAAGAAAGGCAGCTAGGGAGCAAGGCTCCACTCAATTCACTTAGCTGAGCTTTACTTGCCATGTACTCATAATTCAATATAATTAGAGGGGGAAGGAGGGAAAAGACACTTATTCTCTTCCCCTCACCTCGTCATGGATAGATTTAAATAATTCTGACATAATCTGTAAGTGGAATGAAAAGAAACCAAATGAAAGTGGATCACTTCCTTTTAAAGATGAATGACTGGGAGCTGGTCTGGAAGCAATCACCAGATTGCAGCCAACCAGATTCAAAGGTATATTTAACAAAATACATAAAGATACAATATACCAAAGATAATGTTAATATGTGGTTTTCTAAGTCAATAAGGATCCTTCTCTAGAGTTTAGTGGCTTCAGTTTCTATCCGAGGCTGATACTACTTGCCTAAAGGATGCAGCCCCCCTTAGGGTTCTTGGTCTTGCTTGGTCATTGGGGGCCAATGGTCAGCAGTCAACGTTGGTGATGGTAAGAAAGGTGCTTCCTCCTTCTCCATAGTGATTTTCCCTTGCAATGATGGTTGCTGGGGCTGGGCTGCAAGCAGGGCTTATGGTCCGGTGGACACTGCTGTTCCCCAAGGCTCTTGGGTTCAGATTCCTGAGCTAGGGGCCTGAAGGGAGGTGGTGACTTGACTTCCTTGACCCATTGTGAGTGATCTGTCCCTACATCGAGACTGGCTTGCCCGCCATGTTGGTAGCAGTTGTTTGGCAATTGATGGGAATGGCTGGCTCCTTTTCCATGAGCCTGGATAATGGTGCTTCCCTGGATAATGGTGTTGGGGGCTGGGCTAGAAGCAAGACTGAGGGTCTAAAGATGGATATGCTGTTCTCAAGCTCTGGTGCCTGATCCTGTTCTTTTTCCATACAGGTCTCAAGGAGTGGTAGAGGTGATGGTAGTAGTTTGACTTGTCTGGCCACTAGGTGGTACTACAGCGCACAGAGCATCCAACCTGGAGTCTGGGTTCAAATTTGACTTCAGGAACTTACTAGCTATGTTAACCTGTTTGGGACTCAGTCTTCCCAACTATAAGATGGGAATAATAGCAATACCTACATTCCAGGGTTATTTTGAAGATCAAATGATAGTTGTAAAAGTGCTTAGCACAGTGCCTGACACATAGTAGGTGTTATATAAATATTTACTTCCCCTTCCCTTCCCTGATACAAGCTGCCTCCTATTTATAATATTCATATTATGCTATGAAATACTTTCCCCTGTTGCACCATGTCTAGCTCCAAAGTCGACCAATAAGTATTTATTAAATTCCTATTCTGTGCCAGGCATTGGAGATAATGAAGAAGATAATAATAATAGCTAACATTTATATAATGTTACAATGTGCCAGGCACTTTGCTAAGCACTTTACAACTATTACTGCAATTTGATCCTCACAATAGCCTTGGGAGATAGATACCATTGTTATCCCCATTTTACAGTGGAGGCAACTGAGATAAACAGATTAAATGTTTCACCCAGGATCACAAAGTAAGCAATCCCTGCTCTTAGGGAGCTTACATTCTATCAGGAGAGAAAATATATCCAGATATAAGCATATGCAACAATAAGATAAATGAGATCTATATTTAAATATAAGACAAAAGAGGGTACTTGGGGCTTTTTTTCCTAGGGCACTAATATCTAGGACATATATTTCCTGATGGAACATGCTTCCTGTCCACAGAAATCCACAGTCCTCCACAGCTTGGACTTTGCTTCATCCTATTCCTCAGGTTTATTTTTTTTCTTCCACAATCCCTATAAGGACTGTTTGGGGCAATTACACCTACCCAAACTGACTACTCAGGTGTCACTCCAAATGATGTCCAGAAAGAATTTATTAGAATCTCGAGAAGCGGACCGTCCTGGCCTGTGGGCCTGAAAGGACAGCAAAGATACCACAGGAGGAGAGTCATTCACTTGAAGATGCTGACAACTTTTATACATTTCAGACAAAGAACCCCCAAAATCCCACCCTCTACAGGTTGTGATTGGTTACATAAACCTTTATCCCCCTATTTGGTCAGTGGAATGCAGTGAAAAAGGTGATATATAGCTTTGGCCACTTAATTCCTTCTTTGGACAATGGAATGCAGTCCAGGGCTCATCTAAAATCACGTGACTGGGGCCTATAGGCCTGATCTACTTTAGTTAACAGTCTCTGATCAATATGTGCTTAATCTGTAAGTTCTTCACCTTTCCACACAGGACCCAGCCAGACTCTTTGGGGGACAGGAGACCCCTCTCCCAAATAAACTTCATTCATTATAGAAATAACTTCTATATGGTACAATAGGAGCACTAGCTCTATAATTAGGAGACTTGAGATCAGATTCCCCCTCTAATATTTAATGATTGTGATGAGGTCTAGATATGGGGTTCCTAAATGAAATTAGGGTTTAATTGAGGTCTAGTAGCAGATTCGGAGTACAAAGAGTCAAATAGAGCTCCCCTGCAACTCCTTTGGATTTGGCACAAGAGTACGATGTTAAATGAGGTCTAGCGGTGGCACAAAGAGTCCTCTGTAAAGGAATTATAGGCCCAAAAAACTAGATTGACAAAAAAGGTTTATTATGGGGTTTGGAAGTAAGGTTAAAGTATAGTTAAGGAAATAGGTAAGGATAAAGAGATAAGAGGACACTGGAAACAAGATTCCAGTGGACAGAGATCCCTGGCAAGCCAGGCGTAAGGCTGGCATGTTTGGAACCTCTGCAAAGAGAGGATTCTAGCTTAACTCTTTTATAATGAGAGATTCAGCTAAAGGGGCCTGTGGGTGGAGTCCCAAGTTGGCTCCTTTTGGCTTTCAGTGGGGGCTTGAGTTTGCTTGGTGGGGCTTGGGAAACCTGAGCAAATCATTAGAATGGGGGCTGGGACAACCCAAGTTAGCTCAGATCCTGGTTGGGGCTGGGACAGGCCCGGATCTTCTATTGGGATTCAAAGGGGTACTTTTGACCAGGATTTGTGAATCAAAAGGTCCTAGCTTCCTGGATTGATAATGCATCAGCTAGGAGGGGTTGGGAATCAGAAATAAATCAATTCTTAAAGGGACCACAACCCACATCTATTGGACCTCAATTTTCTGATCTCTAAAATGAAAGCATCAGACAAAATGGCCTCTGAGGTCCCTTTCAGTTTAACATCTATGACCCCATGAATTCTTTTTTGCTGCTGGTAAAAAAAAAAAAAAAATCCCCCAATATGTCTTAAAAGATGAGAAGAGTTACTAAGATTAAATAATATCTTGAAAGTGCTTTGAGTTTCTGAGAAATAAGCACACTTCAAGAAGCCACCCTTGACTAGCTATGTGACTATAAACCAGTCACTCAATCTTTCCATCTGCAAAATGGAAGCAATTAGTCTCCTATTTTTGATCTTTCACAATTATTGGGAAGAAAAATCTCTGAAAACTGGAGGCCCCATGGAAGTTAGCTTAATTCTTATCATGACTTGTAAAATGATTGTGAATAGTTTCATCCATCTGTTGCTTAGCTGCTGAGTAAACAGAAGAGCTACCTTGGAATTAGCCAACAGGGAGAAATGGCAAGAGCAGAGGTTATTTTCAGACTTAATCACATTCCAAAACCTGTCAGAGTTTTTCCAAGACAAATTAACATTTCAGAGTACAAGCACTAGACATGTCATGAAGTCCTAAGGACATCTCTTATTTTAACCCCAAAGTAAGTCAGGGAAGGAAGGTAAATAACATTTATATAATGCCTACTATGTGCAAGGCACTATGCTAAGTGCCTTATAAATATTATCTTATTAGCCTGTAATAACCCTGAGAAGTAGTGCTATGATTATCCCCATTTTATTGTTGAGCAAACTGAGGCAAATAGAAGTTAAATGTCACATAGTTAATAAATATCTGAGATTGGATTTGAAATCAAGTCTTTCTGCCTTCAGGCTCAGCATTCTATTCATGGTATCATTGAGCTGATGCTCTAGAATGCCGAAGCTATTAGAATTAAGCCAAAACCCTGAGCACTACCTTCTGAGGGGATCACTCATTCCTACAGGATTATCTGCAGGAAAAAGTCAGCCTATCTCTTGGACTTGAACAGTAACCTTTTTCACAAGTTTCACAGTTTCAGAGATAGAAGAAATCTTAAAGACAGTCTAGTTCAACCCTTTCATTTTATAGACAAGGAAACTGAGGTCCTGAGAGGTTAGGTTACTTGCCCATAGTTACAGTGGTAGCAAGTCCAAGAACTAGGATTTGAGGTCTCCAATTCCAAATACAATGCTTTCTGAAAGGAAATCTGCATGTGTGCCTGCAACCGGTAATATTAGGAACTAAAGCCTAAAATCACCTCTGCCTACAGAAATGAGGGGGTTAAAATAGATACCTTCTGAAGTGCTTTTCAGCTCTACATTTATCATCCTATAAACTGTTTTTGCCCAAGGTGAGAGAATTTTTACCTAGACCCCACATCTCTCCCGACTCCCGGAACATAAGCAATATATGAAGATTAAACAGTACTTTTTAAAAAGTGTTTTGAACTCCTGGGAAATAAGCATACTCCAAGAAACCCTTCAATAAATTACCTATGTCTAAGAACGACTGGAACACTTACGGCTGAGAGATCTTAAGTTGTGACCATGAATCCTGAAAGATAGGAAGCAAGGATATTTTTACCTTGGGCATGTATATATTCCAAACATTCTAATAAAATCTAAGTTAGTTGACCCTATGAGAAAAATTAATCTTTTTTCCCATTTCCCATTAGCTTTGGGAATTCTCACTGCTGAAACAGACTATGACTTATTAAGTATGTACTAATTATATCTCCCCCATTATAATGAAAGCTCATTTCATGTAGGGGGTGCAGGTAGGTGTAATGTAAAGTGTCTGAAAGACCTGAGTTCAAATCCAGCCTCAGACACTAACTCAATTTTCTTATCTGTAAAATGGGGATAATAATAGCACGTATCTCCTTAAGTTACTATAAAGATAAGATAATATTTGTATAGCAATTTTTAAATTTTAAAGCATTATATTTCTTTTTTTTAAATTTTTAATAGCTTTTTATTTACAAGTTATATGCATGGGTAATTTTACAGCATTGACAATTGCCAACCTTTTGTTCCAATTTTTCCCCTCCTTCTCCCCACTCCCTCCCCTAGATGGCAGGATGACCAACACATGTTAAATATATTAAAGTATAAATTAAATACAAAATAAGTATACATGTCCAAAACGTTATTTAAGCATCATATTTCTTTAGTGATTTTTAGCAAGCAGTAACCAATGGGGTAAAAAAAGGCTTTGTGCTTGCTCCCAAACTTTTTAGTATGATGTTTTCATCTATGTTGTCAAACACCTTCAATGAGGATGAGCATGGCATCGAGGTTAGCTACTGCACTCGTGGTAAATCCTTAAACTTGAAAAGGCTATAAGACAAAACTAAAGTGGAGGAAGTGTTGGTGTGTGACTTTTTTTTTTAGTTTTAATAATTTTTAATTTTTAAAAAATACATGCAAAAGTAATTTTCAACATTTACCCTTCTTCCTCCCTTTTCTCCCCCTCCCTAGACAGTAAGCAATCCAATATACGTTAAACATGTGCAATTCCTCTAAACATATTTCCACATTTATCATGCTGCACAAGAAAAATCAGATCAAAAAGTTAAAAAAAGAGAAAAAGAAAAAAAGCAATTAAACAACAAAAAAGGTGAAAATACTATGTTGTGATCCACATTCAGTCCCCTTATTTCTCTCTCTGGATGAAGATGGCTCTCTCCATCACAAGTCTAGTGGAACTGGCCTGAATCATCTCATTGATGAAAAGAGTAAAGTATGACTTTTATTTATTTATTTGGTAAATAATTGTGCTTTCCATGCAACCTCTGAAACTGAGATGCAACAAAGTGTAGATTGGTACTTTGCTGCTCAAACTAATTGTGATATAGTGAATAGAACACTGGCTCTGAAGTCAGAAAGTCCTACTCTCATCTCAGCCTCTGTATGCTCCTCAACATCCATTTGACTCTGGGTCTCAATTTCCTCACCTGTAAGAAAAGAGGATTGCACACAATAATATCTGAGGTTCTTTCAGTTTAAATCTAGGATCTTATTCATTCTTACCATTAAATGTATTCTTGATTCTCTACTTTGCAACAGTTTCACTGCCTGGACCCCACACATCTATTATCTGAACAATTGCCAAGCCCAGAGAGTCAAGGGCAACCCATTGCAGGTGTAATTGGGACCCCAGTCCATTTAATGTAAGTGAAAAGATACCCAATCCATCTATCTTACTCATCTGACAGATGAAATGTGGAGAGTCTTTGAAAGCTGTTTAATGAAACGGAACCATGAGAAGCAGGATGTCTGTTTCAAATGGTGAGAGATTTCATTATTCCTTCTGAGTCCTATGTAAAAGTTTTGAATTATCTGGAATCAGAGAGTGATGGGGAAAATGATACGTGTTCCAGCAAAACCTTTGAGGAGTAAAAATGGGATTAAATGGGAAAAAAAAAAAAAGATTTCAGGGAGGCTGGCTTGATCTACAGGGAACTCAGCACAAAGGACCTGGGCTGAGGAACCCCTCAAGAAAAAAATCTGCCCTTCTCCCCATTGCTCCTCCCAGGGCTTGTCTATCAACAGTCACTATAATATAATCTGTTTTAACCAACAATAGGCCAGGAGTTACTAAATATAACATAAATATAAAGTTAGGCAGAGAGCCTAAACTATGTCTAAACATTAGGAATTTTCCTGAGAGGAAGCTTGGAGCAATTGTGATTGAACTTAGAATTTTTTGTCTAAAGTAAAAGGTGTAAAGTCAAAAAGCCAGTAAATTAAATTAGCTTTTAGAAAAGATATAGTAAAAACAGTAATTAGAAAAATATTCCCTTTAATTGGGGGAACTGAGTATGGATCACAACATGGGATTTTTACTTCTTTTGTTGCTATTTGCTTGAATTTTATTTTCTTTCTCATTTTGGGGATCTGATTTTTCATGTGCAGCAAGATAATTATATAAATACATATGCCTTTATTGGATTTACATATATTTTTTACCATGTTTAACATATATTGGATTACTTGCTATCTAGAGGAGGGGGTGGAGGGAAGGGGGGGAAATGGAACACAAGGTTTTGCAAGGGTCAATGGTGACAAATTATCCTTGCATATGTTTTGAAAATTAAAAGCTTCAATAAAATTTTTTTAAATTAAAAAGAAGCCAAAAAATAAAGAAAAAAAGAAAAAAAGAAAAATTAATAATATCAAAAGTGAAAATGTAAATTTGTATAAAATGAAGAAGATAAAAAATTATTTTATGCTTTTTCTTCTAATTATATGCCAATAAAACTGAAAATTCAAATAAAAAATATTCACTTAAAACTGTAAGCACCTGCTCCCTTACACACAAAAGGTTCTGGGGAATAGTGGCCAAACTTACAATAAAATGATAATGAGGCACATATGTTACAAAACACATATGGCACCATCCACTCTGGATATCTCATAGCTCCTAGTTACTAGGAATCCTTTTCAATCTTTGTAGAATCCTCTAGGGATTTGCTGGACTCTGAGAATTGGTACCTTTGTAAGATGTGTAGCTGGAACTCCTTTCTCTGTTACAAAGGATTAGAAAATGTTAATAAATGTTTTTCATTCATTCATCAAAAGGTTGTTGTTAGGGTTGTTAAATTAGAAAATCTTGTGTAAATGTCAGCTATCATCTGATTTTATGTGTAGATTTCCTAACGTTGGTCTAATATTCAGATGATTTGTGTAAATGTTGGAGGTAGAAGGGAATTTAGAGATTATAGGGCCAATCCCTCATTTTAGAGATGATGAAGCTGAAGAGACTGTACAGGTTCAGCAACTTGCTCCATGCATAGTAAACAGCAGATCCAGGATTCAAGCGAAAATTCTTGGACTCTAAGTTCTACTAAATGCTTGTTGACTGACTGACTATAACAAGGTATTTCACAGAGGCTGTCCCATCAGAGAGAAAAAATTTGGACAAGTCCTGCGAAGCCAGAAAGGTTCAAACTTAACTGAATGGCCATGGACCAGTTTTTCATACCAGGACTAGCTAAAGTAAATTGGAAGAAGTTCATCCCCAAGGTAGCCATGGGAGTTTGGGATTGTGGTAACAGCAAATCTTGAAGATCCTCTAGCAAGTCAACAAATCTTTATCAATTCAACAAGAATTTTTTTAAAATGTTATTGATATGTATTGTTCTGAATCCTATTCTTTTCTTCTATCCCACAAGTCAGTCCTTGTAATGAAAAAAAAAAACAATCAAACAAAATAAAAAGCAGTTCAGCAAAATTAACTGGGTCTGACATCAGCTGGGTCTGACAATGTATGCAATGTTTCATACTTGATGTTCCCTACTTCTTTAATGAAGGGAGGTATATTTTCTCATCTCTTCTTTACAGATAATCTTGATTCTAATTAAACATGTGTTCAATTTTGTTTTGGGTTTTTTCAATATTGTTGTAGTCATTGTATATTTGATTTTCCCTGCTTTCTTTCCTTCATTTTGCATATAAATTTTCCTATGTTTCTCTGAATTATTCACATTCATTGTTTCTTTCTTTCTTTCTTTTTTTTGAGCCAGACTTATGATTTCATTGTTATGGGGGACTCTTAATAAAAAAAATCCCTCTACCAATGCAGATTTCCACCTGCTTTGCAACTTATACTTATAGGGAGTTGCCTGAGACATTGAGAGGGTAGGTCATACAATGATGTTGTAAAGACCAGACTTGAATCCAGGATTTTTTGATTTGCAAACTGGCTCCCTATCTCCTGCGTTGGTGAACTAATATTCCATTACATTCATGGACAATTCAGAAAGCATTTATTAAGGGCCTAATATGTCATACATTGTGCTAAAACTCAGTGGAGGTTTCCAAGAGGAAGTTGACTAACCCATTGCTTGATACATTGATATGGAGATTCTTTATATACAAAGGTTATACTAAATGCTCCCCAAGTCCCTTCCAACTGTAAATAAGATGATTCTGGAAGTATCACACCAATGAAATGACAGACTTTTGATCACATAAAATATACCATTAAAAAAAAAAGGAATTAAAAGACAGAAAGCAAAAACAAGAAGTTAAAATTAAGCATGGATAATGAGGTCACTGGACCCATCTGGGTCTATTTGTATGACATGTGTAGTATGAGGAAAGCAGACACAAACAGATGGACATCCCATCAAAACAACCGGCAGTGGCCTTTCTGGGACCACACGTGGCTTTTCAGGACCCTGTGGTCTTGTCTTTCAGGAAGTAGGGACTTCTCTATGACTCACAATCACAGCTTTCAGCTCAACTTGCCTTAACAAAAAGAACATTTGTTCTTCCTCCTCTTCCTTCCCCCAACTGCCCAGTGGGCAGAGCAACATGGCTGCTCACGGGACATGAATGAGCAACTCAATTATGATGAGAGGGACGACCAGCAGACCTTACCTTCTACCCTGCTACCTACCGCATCCTAAAGACTTCTAGCTCTCACTCTCTACCCTGACAATAGACCTTCCAGATCCTTGGGCTTGATTTTTTTTCCTTAAGTACTTTATTGTGATCCACACTCAGTTCCCATAATCCTCTCTCTGAGTACAAATGGCTCTCTTCATCACAAGACTATTGGAACTAGCCTGAATCAGCTCACTATTGAAAAGAGCCAGGTCCATCACAGTTGGTCATCATACAATCTTATTGTTGATGTGTACAATGATCTCCTAGTTCTACTCACTTAGCATCAGTCCATGTAAGTATCTCCAGGCCTCTCTGAAATCATCCTGCTGATCATTTTGTATAGAATAATAATATTCCATAATATTCATATACATAACTTATTCAGCCATTCTCCAACTGATGGGCATCCACTCAGTTTCCAATTTCTTGCTACAATAAAAAGGGATGCTACAGGCATTTTTGCACACATAGATCCTTTTCCCTTTTTTATGATCTCTTTGGGATACAGTTGGGCATGATTATTTGACCTACTAGTAGACTATCAGGACTTTTAGCCTTTTTCATCCTTTTTATGGCAAAACTTTTCTATCTTGTTTCCCATTTAATCAGTTTCTTGAGATCAGGGACTATCTTGTTTTTCCTGTTTCCATGCCCAGAACCCACTTTTTAGTGCTTGACATATATGGTTGTTCAGTCACATCCAACTCTCTGTGATCTTGCAGACCATAGCATGTCAATACTGTCCATGGGGTTTTCTTGGCAAAGACCTTGGAGTGGACTGCCATTTTCTTTTCCGGTAAATTGAGGCAAAGGCGTTAAGTGACTTGTCCAGCATCACACAGATAGTATGTATCTGGGGCCAGTTTTGAACTTAGGTATTGCTAACTCAAGACCCACCACTCCATCCACTTAGCCATCTTTTTGGCACATAGTAAACCTTAAATAATTGCTTTTTTCCTTCATTTTTCTTTAGCCTTTTCTTCCACCAAATCCTTTGCAGGGTCTGTTCCCCAGTTCTTAATAAATCTCTAATTCCCAAATCCTTCATTTTCTACCTTCTAACCTTCTGAGATCTCATCCATTTGCATTATTTTCTTAAAAAAAAAAACTTTCCTGATCCCCCTTAATGCTGATACCTTCTCTCTGTTATTATCTTTGATTTATCCTGTCTGTAGCTTGTTTGTGTCTCATTGAGGCTGGATTTGAATTCATATCTTCTTTACTTCAGGCCCAGTACTCTTATCCACTGCATCACCTAGCTGTCCAGAGTCAGAGCAACCTGTGCTCAAATTCCACCTGAGACACTATTAAGTGACCTTGAGCAAGTCAATTTGCCCTTGTCTGCCTCAGTTTAAGCAGGAACTTAATAAGGGATTTTCTTTGTACCTTCAGGAGTCAGTAGTTACTTAAATGCTTACTGACATGACTATTCTGATAATGAAAATACAAAAGTAACCATAATGATGCTGTTTTATAACTTGAGAGGCAGGAGGTAGACTAGAAAGAGAGGCCATCTCAGAGTCAGGAAAACCTAGGTTTAAATCCTACCCCTGACATTCCCTGGCCGTGGGAATCTGCCCTAGACCACTCACCCAGAACAAAAGTGCAGAGAAGGTGTTGTTCTGCATCAGTGGGAGTTTCTTCTCTAAAGTGATCACATCCTGCCTGTCCCATTTGCCACCGGAGATAAGCCCTGGTCCTCAGTTGCTTCAGCTTTCCGATAACGGGATTGGTCCGGCTTGGTGGTAGGTACCTGCCATCCCTGTTGCTTTTGGAAGATGGAGGCTGGTGGATTGCTTGAGTTCAGGCGTTCATGGCTACAATGGGCTAAGTCAGTTGGGTGTCTGCACACAATCATATGCACACATTTGCCATAATCCTAACTGATGGGCATCCCCTCAGTTTCCAGTTTGGAAATTATATCCTCAGGAAACTGAGGGAGATAGAGGACCAAGGACTGAGGAGGAGTAAACCAGCCCAGCTCAGAAAGAGAAGAGGTCAAAGGTCTCGAGCTGACCCATAGTGGGATCAGGCCCCTTAATAATCCCTGTCTACATTCTAGCCTGGGTGAGATGTAGAGATCTGGACTTTTAAAAATAAAATGAAACAAAAATGAAAACAAAGAGATGAAATAAACAGCCTCAGAGTCCTCTTCTATTTCTAAATTTATGATCCTATGAAAGGATGGGGTCTGGAAAAAAAAATTAAAACTTCAAATTTAAATAGAATTTTGAGGGTTTTCAAAGCATTTTTATAAATATCTTGTCCTTATCCTCACAATACTTGTGTGTGGAGCATGCTATTAGTGACCTGATTTTACAGATGAGGAAACTGAGGCAGACAGAGGCAAATTGACTTGTTCAGGGTCACTTAATTAGTGTCTCAGGTGGAATTTGAACACAGGTTGCTCTGACTCTGGAAGCTAGGTGATGCAGTGGATAAGAGTCCTGGGCCTGAAGTAAAGAAGATATGAATTCAAATCCAGCCTCAAGCATTTCCTGGTTATGTGACCCTGAACAAATCACTTAACCCTGTTTGCCTCAGTTTCCTCATCTGTAAAATGAGCTGGAGAAGGAAATGGCAAGGTATCTTTGCCAAGGAAACCCCAAAGGGGATCACAAAGACTCAGACACTTGACTGAGACAAATAAACAACAAACTGTGACCCTAAAGTCCACCATGCTACCTACTGTGTCACATAAAAGCTAGTTAGCTTTTATGAAACACAAAATGTATGTGGGTTACTGAGGAGGCAGGAGAGGAAAGATACAAAGCTCAGAGGAGGCAGCGTGGCACCGTGGCTAAAAGTACTGGACTTGAGTCTCAGTCCTGAATTTGAGACATCCCGTCTGGGGAACTTTAGAAGAAAATCATATCTCTCTGGGCTTAGGTCCTTCATTTACCAAAGGAGCTGCACTCGGTGGTCTCGGGGGTCCCTCCTGCTGGAAATCCGTGCTGGGATTAGCCTGGCTCTCTGTACTGATAGGGCTCCCCGAGGGAACAAGTGAACCCCAGGAGGCAGTACAAAAAAGCAGAGTCCCGGGGGTGGGGCTTCCTGGAGGGGGAGGGGATGGGCTATTTTAGCTGGGCTTTAAAGGGTGGGCAGAGGAAGAAAGTGGGCGCAAGAGGACGTGCCAGGCCTAGGAGGGGCAGAAAAATGAGGCAGAAGCCACCTGGGGAGTGAGTGTGAGTGTGTGTATTTGTGTATATGTGTGAGTGAGTGTGTGGGTGTGTGAGTGTGTGAGTGTGTTTGTAAGTGTGTGAGTGCGTGTGTCTGGCAGTACAGGGAAGATGAAGCTCAGAAGTGGCCCAGTGTGGCTGGAGCCTATAATATCATGGATGGACATAAAGCCGCGATGCAGGGTGAAGGATGGGCCCAGGTTGCTCCTGTCACCCAGGTTCCGGTCTTTAACACTGCTGCACGTACAGATCTAGATATTCTACTACCATTATCTCCAACTCCACAGATCCACAGCAAACATCCTCCCTGCCAACCGATGTCTCTTCACTACTTTCCAGCTTCTGTTAACAGTGTGACCATTCTGCTGGTCATCATGCATCTTAACTGAATGATGCTGGGCAAATCATTTCACCTCTCCTGGGCCTCAGTTTCCCCCATTTGTCAAATAAATTCAATGGTTTAGATGACCTTTAAAGTCTCTTCCAGGTCTTCCAGGTCTCGAAGAGCCCCTAATAATCTATTTCCTCTTCATCTCCCATATCTAGTCAGCCACTAATTGTCATCTCTCCCTCTCTTTTTTAGATTTTCAATAGTTTTTTAAAATTTTTCCAAATACATGTAAAGATAGTTTTCAACACTAATTTTTGAGACTTTATGTTCCAAATTTTTCTCCCTTGCTCCCTTATGTTCCCCCCCAAGACAGCAAACAATCTGCTATAAGTTAAATATATGCAATTCTTTTAAATCTACTTTATATTTGTTTTGTGTCATCTCTCTTGACATGGAACTTCTCTGTGTCTCATCTCCATGTCCTTCACTGCCACCCTAGGCCAGGCCTGCCATGTTATAATTACAGCTGTGACCTTAGACACATTGAGTCCAGACTCCTTTTTTGGTTTGTTTGTTTGAGAGGCAATTGGGGTTAAGTGCCTTGCTGAGGGTCACGTAGCTAATAAATGTTAAATGTCTGAGGCTGGATTTGAACTCAGGTCATCCTGACTCCAGGACTGGGGCTTCATCCACTGTGCCATCCAGCTGCCCTCAGTCTCTCTCTTTTTTATTTAATAGATTAAGAAATGAGAGTCAAGAGACTGTTGCAGGCTGTGACAGTATTAATTGACTCACTGAATAATAATAAATGATTATTATTGAGCTCTACCTAATTATAGAAGGGGGAAACGTACAGAAGGAAATGGCAAACCAGACCAGTACCTTTCCAAGAAAACCCCATGGACAGTATCGAAGAGCTACCATTCCCTATCATTAAACATAGATATTTGATCCGCAGAATCTTGAAGAGTCAGACACAAGTGAATGACTGAACAAGAAGCATAGAAAAACAGAGGCTTCTTGGACATCTTGTCTCTATCTCTGCCCCGTTCCTCCTCCCTGAAACTGCCTCTGGTGTCCATGCTCTCTGCCTCTCTATCCTGAGGCTGAGCTACCTCAATTTGTAACGGAGTCCAAGCTCATCTAACTTCCCATACATATAACGAGAGATCACCTACTGCCCTACCTTGCTAGGACCACGGTCTCCCATTTCCCAATCATCCATCTTCTCGGCCCCAATCTGCCTCAATATGTTTTCTTCCTTCACTTGAAGACAAGCTTCTTAAGGGCAAGATCTTTCTAGGCAGCACATGTTTATAACCCCACTGCTCTGCACAGTACCTAGTATACAATAAGTGCTTAATAAATGTTCTGTTGAACTATCTAGCTCTACAATCTAACTAGCTTTAGAGCCTATGTTTTATATCCAATGCAGCCACAAGAAATCAGGTCATGTCAACTGTGTTGCTGAGCGCCCCTGCGTGGCCTTCCCCTCTCTTACTCTATTGGAAAAAGTGTGACTAGTATCCTCTGGTTTAACTCACCTTCTACAATTACCAGACCAAGATTCCCCTCTCTGGCTACCACTCTCTAATATGTGTCATTAACCTCTATTAAAATGGAATGAATCTTTTCACTTCATTTGCATCATTGGTGGCTAGTATGTAGTAGGTATTTAATAAATGCTTTTTCTTTCATTCATTCATGCATGCATGCACTAAGTATGCTAAAAAGGTGATTTAAAGGGGGGAAAATGAAAGTCTGCACTCTCAGAGAACTTCCAGGCTATTGAATTCCAGACTTAGAAATTTAGAGGTAAAAGGGACCTTAGGAGAACACATTGAATTCAATCTCTCTTTTTCTCCCTCCCTCCCTCTGTCCCTCCTTCTCTCTCTCTTTCCCTCCCCCCTCTCTCTTTCTCTCTGCGTATATGTGTATCTCTCTTTCTTTCTGTGTGTGTATGTATGTGTCTCTATTTCTGTCTCTCTTTCTCTCTCTCTGTCTCTCTCTCTCTCTCTCTCTCTATCTCTATCTCTGTCTCTGTCTCTCTGTCTGTCTCTGTCTCTCTCTCTCTGTGTCTATCTCTTTCTGTCTCTATCTCTCTGTGTGTTTCTGTCTCTCTGTCTCTCCCATTAGACTGTCGGCTCTTTGAAGGCAGGGACTGCTTTTTCCCTTTTTTGTATTCTCAGACCTCAGCACAGTGCCTGACATATAGTAAGTTCTTAAAAGATCTTTGTTGTAAATGACTTGAAGTAAATGACATATAATATCATTTATCTGTCACTTTATGATTTACAAAGTACTTTATGATCTCATTTGATTTTCACCACAAACCAACCTGTGAAACAGGTATTATTAAAACCAAAATGAGGAAACTGAGGCACGGAGCAGTTAAATGACTTGTTCAGGGTTGTACAGCTTTTAAACATCTGAGGCAGGATTTGGCTTCAGGTATTCTTGACTCTTAAGTCTTATACTTTCTCTACTGAGAACATGGCAGACAAGGGAGACTTAACCAGATCAGAGCTGTTAATTGAATGATATACAGCCAGAGTCAGGTGGCAGTCATTGGACCAATAGCTCTGAAGTGGTAAATATGGCAGAGCTGGTTCTGTGCCTTCAGCTTCCTTCCCTTAGAGGCACCTCTAGGACCTGAATGGCATCAAATATACATGGTTATAATTGTAGGCTCCTGCCCATTCCTGAACCCTCAGCCCAGAGTCCCTTTTAAGAGAACAATTTTCCAAAAGAAAAAAGTCTGGATGTTAAAGTCCTGATGGTACCTTCATAATGTGTTCTGGAATAATCCTTCTCAAGTTACCTGGCGAGAAGCAGAAATGTGAGATGTGAACTTGTGTCATCCCTGGGTGGGATCAGTAGAGACAAAAGATACCCGTTAATTTGGATCGATGCCCAAAATGGTATCAAACTGTGCATCCCCTTTGGCCCAGCAGTATTACTACTGGGCCAGGATCCAAAGAGATCTTAAAGGAGGGAAAGGACCCACATGTGCAAAAGTGTTTGTGGCAGCCCTTTTTGTAGTGGCAGGGAACTGGAAACTGAGTGGGTGTCCATCTGTTGGGGAATGGCTGATAAGTTATAGTAAATGAATGTAATGAAACGTTATTGTTCTTTTAAAAGCAATAAGCAAGTTGATTTCAGAAAAGCCTGAGAGACTTACATGAATTGATCCTAAGTGAACTGAGCTGAACCAAGAGAACAGCAGCAACAAGATTATGTGATGATCAACTATGATGAACTTGGCTTTTTTCAATAATAAAATGATTTAAGGCAATTCCTGTGATTGGACCTGTGATAGAAAGAACCATCTGCATCCAGAAAGAAGTATGGAGACTGAATGTGGATCAAAGCATAATATTTTCACCTTTTTGTTGTTGTTGTTTGCTTGTTTTTTTCCTTTCTTGTGATTTTTTCCCCTCTTGCACAGCATGATGAATCTGGAAATATGTTTAGAAGAAATGCACATATTTAACCTATATCGGACTGC